>NW_027666671.1:0-81425 GCF_963455335.1 Martes martes
AGTAGGCAGAGAGGCAGGCAGAGAGAGAGGAGGAAGCAGGCTCCCTGAAGCAGAGAGCCCGATGCGGGGCTCGATCCCAGGACCCTGAGATCATGACCTGAGCCGAAAGCAGAGGCTTAACCCACTGAGCCACCCAGGCACCCCTCAGATTGGATTCTTAATACAGATTTTATCACATTACCTTCTTATTTAAAATGCTTCAATAATTTTCCATAACTTTCCAGATAAATTCCAAATTCCTTATGATGGTCTACAAGACCCTTCCTAATCTAGTCTGGTCCTAAAATATCTGTCATATTTGCACCTCACCACAACTCATTTGCACTCAATTCTTTAGCCACATTGTATTTCCCTGAAATTATTCTTAAGTGCTTATAGTCTACTATATTTCCACTTCAACTACATAATGTCTAAATTGTCCTTCTATTCAACCCTTTCCCTGCCCCCTGCCACCATACACAAATGTAAGCTTACATATTTTCTACTTAGTTAATTCTAAGTCATCTTTAAAGACCTAGTTCAAGAGTCATCCTCAAGGACTTTCTCTGACCACCCTCTCACCATCCTAGTCCAGGTTTGTGGTCCCTCTTTCATGCTCCCCAGGGCTCTCTGGAGTTCAGAGGCAGAATCTATAAGTTTTTTACTCAATTATCTTTCCCCCCTTCTTTCTTACTAACAGTACTCCAATTCTGTTTAGTGTACAATGTGTCCAGTTAAAAATACTCATTTTCTCAGGCTCCTTTGAGCCAAGGGAGAGCATGCGACTTACTTTGGTCAATGATATGTCAATAGAATTCTGTTGGGTGGGTTTCTGGAAAACTATGATTTTCCTAATAAAAACAGATGGACTTAGCTGGCTCAGCCCTATCATTTACCCTTTCCCTGTCTTCCTGCCCAAAACATGGTCAGAGCAACCAGAACTAGAACAATCATCTGTATCTGTGAGGATGAAAGTCACACACAGAGATGGAAGAACAGGAGTTGGAAAGAGCCTGGTATTCCACGACTTCCTTGAACATTTGGACCAGCCCTGGACTGCATTCCCCTGGACTTGTTGTATGAGAAAAATACACCTCCATTGGGTTAAGTTGGAGTCTGTTGTCTGTAGGCCAACACAGTTCTGGCTGATAAACTCTCCCTTTTTCTTATCACTGATCACATTTAATTGTTTGCAATTACCTATTGTCTGAGTCTATCAGCAGATAATAAGATTCATGAACACATGGCTTTTTTTCATCAGACTCCTCTTCTGCCTTATCTCACATCCTCTTGGCCCACTTTTGAGTCCAGCTTTGGCCATGCCAACCAGCAGAGGAAAACTGACAGTGTATTCTCTTCACTTTCTATGGGGGTTTCTTTGCCTCTGCTAGACAACTTCAGGAGTCAGTCAGTCATTCTGATTCTTACACAAACTTAGAAGCAAAGGGAATTAACACCCTCAAAGATGATCCCTGTTCGAGGGATTGAATATTGCTCACTTCTGTATTTCAAGGGGGTAATATCGAGGGTCCTCCTAGACAGTTCTCAAGCGGTCCCAGAGGGACTGAACCCTACTTACCCATAATGATAACCCAGGTCAATAACACCTAAATTCTTTCCCTATTTCATTATTTCTAGTTCCCACTTTTGTTTATTTCCAAACTAAAACTTCCTACCAGCAAGTCCTTCTCAGTCTCTGCTTTTGGAGGGAACATGAACTAAGATAGCTGTGACTTCTCATCTTAGGACACCACTTAGTGTGATGTCCCGTTCTCAACAAATATTTGTTCACTGATGCATAAATGAATGAATGGACTTCTTTTCCAATTATACCTCTTTGTGAAAACTGCTTTGTATTTCATTAAAACACTATAATCATTTGAAATGTTAGGGGTAGAGTTTAATAGCTGCTAACCTCTACATAAAATACTAGCCACAGAGGAGACAGAGAAACGTAACAGCAGGATCTACCCAGATTTCAACCAGTGAGGTTTCACAGTTTATTTTGGTCAACCAGGTAAGGATCCTTGAATTACAGATATGAAATGTATTGTCCCAAACACAATGAGGCTTAAGCTCTAAGCCTTGGCCTATTAATGATTTGAACATTTAAGTAGATAAAAATCTTAAAATATTATCAAAATTAAAATATTTAGTTAGGAAAACAGCAACAGCTATGACCATACAATCATGTTTTCCCAAATGATATGACCCCAGTCCCAAAATAAATCTTCAAATCTAAAGCAGCTATAATAATATGCCAACCAATCATTTTATATTATCATACAATCAGAAGAGAAGAAACTAGTTTTTAGGGTAATAAAAAAATGTTAGTAATAAAGCATTATTAGAAAATATGGGGCAACATTCTGTTACCATGGGCTTTGTTTTTAGATCGATGATTTAATAAAAATTCATGTGTCCTTTTCTATTTATTTTTAAAAAGAGATAAAAACTTACCACATAAAATGCCTCTAGGCCTATGCACAATGCCTTAGAAATAAAAAAAACTATTATCAAAAGATGGCTATAGCCTCAGCTCATCCAAAGAGCTCCTCCTACTGTTTTTTCAAAATATAAAAGGAGTCTGAATTCAGAGAGGAGCTTTCACTGAAGAACCAGAGCATGACAAATCAAGGAGTAAGAACCAACAGAGTTAACACTTTCAAGTCAGAGCTGGGTCTCTGATACCCTGAGCCAGATGAGTCAACGGCCACACTCTGACACCAAAGGGCTTCCCGAGAGTCTCAGGGCTCTCCTTCCCCATAAACCGCCTTGTCCAGGAACTGTACTTACTTGAAATTTTGCAGGGGCTTTCTGGCAATAATGGCTTAAGTTACAAATTTCAGCTCTATTCAGACAATAGCTTGGAATATAGTAGGAGAGAATTTTTGAACAAGGCACCACTTCTCCTTGCCTCTAAACACTCCTTAAAAGACAGTCTCTACACACAAATCATCTTGAAAAGAAAACAAAAGGTTTAACTCAGGCATAAAGCAGTTGTTTAAATGAGCGGTTAGCAATAAGTTTCTAACTTACAATTAATTTTAATTAATTTTAACTAATTTTTAATTACTTAAGTAATCTCTGACATTTTTGGTGAAGGGACAATAGATTTTATTTTTCAATCCATGGACATGAGGACACACACCTGAGCCACCAAGAGCAAACTGTAGATGCAGAAAATAACAAAGTTTGGAAAGCTACACACCGAAGTTACTTTTGGTATATGTGGGGAAATGATGAACTAGGCAAAGAGTGGGGATTTTTTTTTTCTTCTTACTTGATACCATTGTCTATTGTTTGGATCTTTTTTTTCTTTCAGATTTTATTTTCTAAGTATTCTCTACACCTAATGTGGGGCTCAAACTTACAACCCCAAGATCAAGAATTACATGCTCTACCAACTAAGCCAGCCAGACACCCCTATTTTTTAGATCTTTTACAAAAAGAATATTTTTATGTGTGACTTCTGAAACTTTGTTTTAATATTTTATTTGTGTTTTTGAGAGAAAGCAAAAGAGCACAAGGGGGTATGGGGGCAGAGGGAGAAGCAGACTACACAGGGCTCAATCCTAAGACTCTGGGATCACAACCTGAGCCACCTAGCACCCCAGAAATTTTATTTTTTTAAAGATCATCTACAATAATATTATTATCTGTGCTTTAATTACCCATCTAGGCAGTAATCCATGTTCTCTGTCTGGTCACTTTGTAGAGTCATTCCAGACTAGCTCCCTTGGGGCTCCTACCCCCAAATCAGGCACTGCAGAGGCTTCGAAGATCATTCTTGCAATGACAGACATCTATGGAGTGCTGATTACATGCCAGGCACTGTTCCAGAGTTTTATCAGAACTACTAATTTAATCCTCACTCAAATTTTTCAGTACCAGGACTACACCCATTTTTCAAGTGAGGAAACAAGGCACAGAGAGATTAAGTAAATTGCCCAAGACCTTTCAACTGAGATGGAGCTGAAATTCAAACCCAAGCAATCTGGCTTCAAGCTACACCCCTAATCACTATGCTATTTTATCTTCCTGAAAATGAAAACACTTCCCAGTCTTCGAAGGCTTACAACCTAGTTAGAGAGAAATTAAGTGACCAATCACAATGCTATGTGCTACATGGTAAGATGAGGGTACACAATAAGGAAAACAAAGGAATAAAACTTGATTGAGTGTGATCAGGAGGAAAGGAGAACGTCAAGAAAGGTTCCCCAGAGGAAGCCCCCAGCCAAGCCAAGAGCTGGTCTCACCACGGAGCTAAGGGAGGGGAGAGTCTTGAACATCTACAGTGCACCTGCTGTTTACCAGGCATTTGGTGAGTGTTTTACACAGACCATCTCATTCTGCCCCCATAATAACCCTATGAAATATGTGGTGTTGTCCCCTATTACTAATCAAGAGACCGATGCCCAAAAAGTAAACTAGTTGGCCTAAAACTGAACAGTTACCAGGTGCCAGAGCCAAGATATGAACCTTCATCTATCTAACTCAGAAGAAGCCCATGCTCTTTCTACTCCCCCCCACATACACACACAGTGGAAGGATAAAAGGGAGAAATAGCATGTATAGACATACATTAAAAACATCCTGGCATGATAAACCTCCATGCTCCAGAAACCAAAGCCATCTAACCAGAGACTGGACTCTCTTAGAAGATGAAATTCCATCCCCAGAAAGGTTCGTGCAAATGTTGGCAATTGTCCACTGAAGAAGGCCTAAGGTGAAAGTTTAGCCTACATGACCTCTAGAGGCCCTTAAATCTAGAGAGAGTAATATTCCAAACCACCTGGGTTTCCACAGTAACACAGGTACTCAGAAGTTACATGTCACCACAGAATGGAGTGCTGCTTCGGACTGGTTTTATTGTCTGTGATGACATCATCAGTTCTTTAAAGAAAAAGATCAAGTCTCACCCTCTCTGTCATTCTGATCAAGGAAGGTCATGCATAACCTTTAAGAGACAAACATAATGATCATTCCTCTTCTCTGTTGTCCTCTTAATGTATCTCTCAGCATTGGTACACACTTCCTTCCGGAAACAATTTTTCTTTCGGCTTCCATAACACCAGATTTCTCCAGCTTTCCACTTACCACGCTGGCTATGCTTTCTCCATCTCTTCTGCTGGCTCCTCCTTCTCTTCCCAACCTCTGAATTGCTGTGACAATTGGGATGCTGTTCTGGACCATCTTCTCTTGGATCCTCACTCTCTCCTAAGGTCAGTTAGTCCAGTCCCTGGTCTTCACATACCATCCATATGCAAATAATGCCCACAATTATATCTTCAGCTCTGACAGATCTGATTTTGACATCCACTAAACATGTGAAACTAACCACTTTTGAATCAAACTCTAAATTTCCATCCCCTAAAATTCTTCTTTCCCACTTCAGTACATTGCTCAGGACAAATACCTCTTTCCCTCAATCTCCACATCTAATCTAGCAATATATTCTATTATTTCTCCCTCCAGAGTATATTTTAGAATCAACCACTTTTCTTACACTTCCATTATTTCCACTTTGGTCCAAAGATCCTGGGCTTACCTGAAATACCCCAAATTGTCTTCCTGTTCCCACTCTTGCTCCTAGTCATTCTCCTCACAGTGGCTAAAACCATTCTTTTGACTCTTCAACAGTTTCTTGACTACTCATAGAATAAAATCCTGACTCCTCACCAGGGCTTTACAAGATCCCACAGAGCCTATCCCTACCTGTCTCTCCTTCCTTATCTTTCATTATCCCACCTTTACATACTACACTCCAGCTATAAGAGTTCTTTCCATTGCCTTAAACATGCCAAGTTTGTCACTGCCTCAGGGCCTTTACACTTGCTGTTTCCAGTGTTTAAGATGCTCTTCTCCCTTATCTTCTTATAATGGACTCCATCTTATTGAACACTCCCTCAAAGAGGACTTTTCTTACCCACACCCCTCATTTTCTTTTTTTTTTTTAAGATTTTATTTATTTATTTGACAGATAGAGATCACAAGTAGGCAGAGAGGCAGGCAGAGAGAGAGAGGAGGAAACAGGCTCCCTGCCAAGCAGAGAGCCCAACATGGGGTTCGATCCCAGGACCTTGGGATTAAGACCCAAGCCGAAGGCAGAGGCTTTAACCCACTGAGCCACCCAGGTGCCCCCCTCACTTTCAACCACATTACCTATTTTATCTTTTTTATAGACTCTATGTAAACTTACTTATTGTCATTATCCCCACTGAAAAGTAAGCCTTAAAAGAACTGAGACTTTGTCCATCATGTTCACCATATCCCAGTGCCCAGAAAGATGCCTAGCACAAAACAGGTACTCAATAAATACTTGTTGAAGAAATAAATACAAGTATTGGTTTTTGGTTAACTGAATCTAAGGATGATTTTATCCCACCCATAACTAGAGTTATGGGTGTTGAAAACTTATCACAGACAAGTGATTACAGAGTCCTCAGTCGCTCACGTTGCCCTAACAAGTTTATATCAGGTCTGTGACTTACCAGTGGTGCTAGAAGAGATTGCAGCCAATAACTCTCAGATGCAATTCCTTTTGTTTTGCATCCTCAATTTCTTAATGTAGAGAATTTTAATGTTTAAATGATGAACTGATCTGTTTCTTTCTTTCTGGCACAGTGTTCTTATATGAAACAAAGAGATATCAAGGCAGAAAGCCTGAAAATGATGCCAATTTAGATCAAGACACGAATCTTCCTATTTGTATTGCCAGATATGTGTCTTGTTCCCCTAGGAAACTATCCAGAGTAATGTCATGAGCCACTTGCAGTTTCATGTGAAAAACACCCATGTGGACATTATCTGCAATTCCTAGTGAGTTCATAGTTCCATTGCAAGCACATTTCCCGAAATGTCCACTGTTATTCCATATTAAAGTAAAACTCATAAAGAGGATAAGATTAGGTGTTATCAACATAAAGAGAAAATAATCATTCTTAATCATGACTGCATTATGTGAAAAAAATGACTTCCTTTCATTGGATTTTGGTTTAAACTGTTGAACTGAAATTGGCTTCTGAAAAGTTGTCTCAGGTAACTTATTTACAGTCATGATGTGGAAAAACACAATTTGCCACCAGTACCCTATTATTTCTACACTACTCGGTTATTTGTGACCTGAATAAATAAGGCCTGTTGGTTTAATAGGATGAGAAGGCTGCTAAGATATGTAGAATCAAAGATAAACCCTCTTGTCTATTCTCTCCAAGAAGATGAATTTGGCAGATGGAGGTCATGATAGTCAGAGGTCATAGGTTATGATATTTCCCAAAGCAGGGCTGTGTGGCCCGGGCCTTTCCTTGCAGAGTCCTACTTCAAAAGGACACATAGGGTGAAGTCAGGGGACTGGCTTACATAAGGTGACTCAGGAAGAAAAATCTATTTTTTGTTATAGGCATCTGAATGCCTCAGAAAAGTATATTTCAAGATAGAATTAGCTGGATTATATGTCATCATTTTCACATTTCCTTTTGCATATCTAATCACAACTGAATATTTCATTTCCAACTCCTCTATTAGTGGTGTAACTATGAATTAATTTCATTTTCCCTGTTGGTAGCCTGCTACGTTGCTTGATAAGGCTTTAAAAGGTTCTCAGAGAAGAGGTGCCAGAATCAGGTGAAATACCACATCTCTGGAGAAGAAGGGCCACAGATTACTCTGGCTTAGTGAGAACTTCCCAACCATGAGAATTACTGAAAAACACCTGCAATTCTTCATTCTTCAAACTCCAAACCCTTTGACCAATCCCCTGACATAGATATCCACACCCTTCATTTGCTTTTGTTCATCTAACAAATGGCATGAAGATATGATGCACTGATGAGATGAAATTGAGTGTGTGTGTGTGTGTGTGTGTGCAGTTGTGTGTGAAAAGGAGAACATCTGTTTTCCCAGGGTGTGTCAAAGATGTATGTTTCTTAATGATTTCTATCTAGGATTTACTCATAATCAAATGTTGAAATTTCTCATCCTCCAAGTATCTGAACCATACTAAATTAATGGAAGAAGAAGGTAATTGTTCACTAGGGGGAACAAAACAGAATGTTGCATTAAGAAATCATTGGAAACTGTATTACCCGCTAACATCACCCAACCCTAAAAATTGGAGGAATGAGATTCCAGGAATTAAAGTTACATTCCCATCCAAACCAACAGCATTTTTACCTGTTCATTGGAACCATAAAATCTTCTACAGTAAGGCCTATGTCATACCTCTGGGTCCCAACCCAATTCCCTACAAACAGAAGGAGTTTAATATGTTCAGGGGTAATGAGGATAATAATGAAACAATTTCCTTAATTCCTACTATGAAATATATTTCTTATATGTAGTCATCAGACCCATGTTTCTCAAAACATGTTCCACAAAATGTACAGCATGTCTCACAATACTGAGGGTGTTCTATTAAAGATGGAGAGAAGGCTCATTAGCCAATCAAGATTAAGAAACCTGAGTTGTACAAAGTTCAATGTTTCACTGCCACAGAATTTCTTAAGAAACTTTAGAACATTTTTGTGTGTTGTGAAATTCTAAAAGACGATTAAGGTTTGCAACATTTTGCAAAAATTATTTCATAAGGAAAACTTAAGAAACCTTGAAGGGCACCAGTGTCTTTCAGAAGAAAGTTTGGGAAACGTTGCATTGGACAAGTGTTAAAGCAATACACTGTTTGCAAGAACAGTGTCCATGGAAACATGTCCTTTCCCACAGCTTTAGTGTTCTTGTTTTGTTTTGTTTTTATCTGTAAACAGATGAAAATAACACCTACCTCACAGGGGTTGTCATGAGACCGCAGTGAAATCAAACATAGAAGCTGCCAAGCCTTACACAAAGCAGGCCCACAATGAATGCTCCTTCTCTGTCCATACAGGCATACTATGGAGAAAATAAAATTGTCCTGAATTGAACTAGACCTATACATACCTTTGAGGACAGAACTATGGCACATGACCCTCCGTTCTCTGGTTTAGGAGTCAAGTCAGGCCAACCACAGTCGTCTCCCACCCGAATGGGATTTTTACTTCCTTCACTTGGTAAGACTCCGCTGGCCAACGCCTTTGGTCGTTAGACCTCTGATCCTTCCCACAGTCGCACATACTTGCAGAGACCCAAGCATCCCAGCCTAACCCAGAAGCACAGTGCTCCCAAAGGCCGAAAGGGGCTAGGATCTTGGTTTGTAAAAGAAATCTATCGTTTGTGGCAATGACAGTGCTCAACAACACCCTGGAACTGTGTTTAGTTTCTGATCTGCTTTAGCAACACTGCATGGTGAGGTCGACTTAATAAATATTTCAATAAAATCTAAGTTGCACAAAGCATTGCAAAAAGGCGTTTGTGACTCAAAATTCATCAGTGATACATTGGCACCCTCTGCTGGCCAGATTTTCCAATAGCGCAGATTGTTCAATTCTGCCTTCTTTCCTTCTTCCCCTTGTTTTCTTTTTGTCTTAAGAAGCAGTGTTATGCTTTGGTTCCATTTTTTACACATAAATTAGTAACAATTATCAGTAGAATGGTCATCAGAATGCACAGAATTGTGTTTCAATCCTCACCTTAAGAGGTGTTCTGGGTAAAAAAAATGCAATTTCCTATTGAGCTGTAATAGGGACCGTGTTACCACTCTTTAAATTGTAAAATATTCCGCAAAAGGCATTTTGCCTAAGCATCCTGCAAGCAGAACGTATAGGTGCCAATTTTTACTAATCATAGATATAATTCACTCCTCATTTCACGTGGTCTATTGTTAGAGTTGCCAGAGTTAGCAAATAAAAGTATGTCTCATGTATTTGCATGGGATATACTCATACTAAATACTTATGCAAAAAAATTATTAAACTGTTGAGTAAAAAAGCATCCATTGTTAATCTGAAATTCAAATTTAACCGGGTTTCCTGTATTTTATCTGGCAAACTTACCTATTTTCACTTGTACACTGAATTTTATAATCAAATTTCTTTTCTCTTGTGATAGTCAGTGTTTGCTCTACCAAAACAATAAATAAAGCAAAAACTCCTCTTTGTCTGTTTTCTGTGTCTTCCCTCACATTTTGGGAGGCACTGAATGGGTCTTACTATATCAAAGCTTAAAGCAAGATTGAAATAGCTGGGACAGCTAGGCATGAGATTAAAAAACATCATCTTCCTAAAAAAAAAAAGGTATTTAATTAATGAATGGATTGAATGAGAGAAATCCTGAGTTCCTAGGCTTCCTTTACACGACAACAAAGATATTATATGAAATATATTAAAACTGTTTTGTTTTGTTTTGTTTTTAGGATGGTAAATTTGAAAACAAGGGCACCTAGACACATCCAGCTTTTAAGGCAGTGAATCTCAAGCCCGCAGAGTTGAGTCGCCTGCGCAAGTTTTGAAACTCAAGGGTCCCCAGGCTCCACCTGCAGGCCAATTAAATCAGAATCCCTGAGGATGGAATCCCAAGGAACCTAAGGGCTTAAAAGCAGCCCAGGCAATTTAAATATGCAGCTGGGGTGGCCAACCACTCTCCTGAGGCCATCCAGTCCCTTCAGGGAATGCTTCTTGCTTTTGATGTGCCAGTGAATCAATATAGATTAATTTAGTAAAATCTGGGCATTTCTAACTAGCTTTCAGTTGATACAGTCACTGCTAGGCAAAGGACCACACTTTGAGGAGCAAGATTTTATGAGAAGCCAGAAAAGAAAAGGCAATTTGGGGGCACCTGGGTGGCTCAGTGGGTTAAGCCTCTGCCTTCAGCTCAGGTCAGGATCCCAGGGTCCTGGGATCGGTCCTGGGATCCGTCCTGGGATCGAGCTCCCGCATTGGGCTCTCTGCTCAGCGGGGAGCCTGCTTCCCTCTCTCTCTGCCTGCCTCTCCGCCTACTTGTGATCTCTGTCTGTCAAATACATTTAAAAAAAAAGAAAGAAAGAAAGAAAAAGTAATTTGTTTCAATATGGGTGAAATGCAGCTCACTTACAACCACATTGCTATAATGAAAACTGCCATAGAAACAAAGGAGGAGAGGGACAATGAAGGAAGAACTTGTCTTAATAGTTCTGCAATGGGTTACTCTCTCCTCTCCCATTATCTTACTGTTTTTTTTGCCACAATGTCTTTCGGAGGCCAAAAGGAATTAATATTTGCTCCCCGGCTACTGTTTCAAAAAAACAGCCTGAGATTTGCATTAGATCATTTTAAATGCAGCATCTCAAATATGCCATAATTTAAAGCATACACACTTAGATCGTATTAGAATTTAGTTCATAGTTCATTTCCATCAGACCTTCTTTAACCACTGTAGTCAGTCGGAGCTAAAAGCAGCAATATGAGGACTGTGCAACCATGTGAAGCTGATCCAATCAAGCCTTGGAAGTGTAATTGGTAAACCTCCTCATGTGCTTTTGAAAAATTAATCAAGACAGGTTGGGTGAACCTTTGCTGAGAGAGTCTCTTTAGGACTAATGACTTTGTTCCCAATGTATTGTCATAAAGGCAAACTCCAGCTGCAAATCCCAAGGTGACCCATTTATCTCGCTTGGTTGAAGCATAATGACTTTTTGAGCACTGCAAATAATTCTGCTGGTTTAAAATCAATTTGGTTAATACAATTAAATGAAACTATTTGATCCTTCAGGTTCAAAAACCATCCATTTGACTCATACATTAATATTTCAATATGGAAGCAGCCATCATAATCTTCCAATGCCTTCTAATAATGTTCTATAGGGATATGTTGTAGAAAGCAGCACGTAGAGTGTCGTCTTTAAAATCTCAGCCGAATTAGTCATGAGAATCAGTATTAAAATATTTATTCCTCCAGTACCCATAAAGCAACCGAAGCTAGTGCCTACCTAAGGCCTTTTGCATGTGTTCGCCAGAGAAGGCAAAGGAGCTACAAGTGGGGCCTCAGTTCCACCAGGTGGTCAAGCTCCACCACCATCAAAGGTGCAAGGCCTCCTTGGAACACAGGTACAGTCAATGGTATTTCCAGCTCTCAGTGTATTGACTCAGTCGATGGTACACAACACAGGTGACCACTCCCCTCTTGGAACTCTCTTCTGCTTTTCTTACAGGACACCACCCCTTCTGGACTCTCTGACAACATTTTCTCTGTCTCTTCTTTCTCTGACCAAACCTTAAATGCTGGTATTCCCCAATTTCTAATCCTCTGCCCTCTTCCCTTCCCATTTACTTATGCCCCTCTCTTTATGGCTTCAGCTATCACCCATAAGACGATAACTCCATCTGTAACTCCAGGCCTGACCTCTCCTCCAAGGTCTAGATTCATGCTGTTCAATAGGGGAACTACTAGTTACAGGTGGCTAAGAAACATAGATAATCATGTCAAAAAATGGGCAGAAGACACGAACAGACACTTCTCCAAGGAAGACATACAAATGGCTAACAGACACATGAAAAAAGGTTCATCATCACTAGCCATCAGGGAGATTCAAATCAAAACCACATTGAGATACCACTCTACACCAGTCAGAATGGCCAAAATCAACAAAACAGTAAACAACAAGTGTTGGAGAAGATGTGGAGAAAAGGAACCCTCTTACACTGCTGGTGGGAGTGCAAGTTGGTGCAGCCACTTTGGAACACAGGGTGGAGATTCCTAAAGAAATTAAAAATAGAGCTACCCTATGACCCTGCCATTGCACTACTGGGTATGTACCCCAAAGATACAGATGTAGTGAAAATAAGGGCCATATGTACCCCAATGTTCAGAGGAGCAATGGCCACAATCACCAAACTGTGGAAAGAACCAAGATGCCCTTCAACAGACGAATGGATAAAGAACATATAGTCCATATATACAATGGAGTATTATGCTTCCTCCATCAGAAAGATGAATACCCAACTTTTGTATCAACATGGATGGGTCTGGAGGAGATTATGCTGAGTGAAATCAGTCAAGCAGAGAGAGTCAATTATATGGTTTCACTTACTTGTGGAGTATAAGGAATAATGTGGAGGACATTAAGAGAAGGGAAGGAAGAGTGAATTGGGGGGAAACCAGAGGGGGAGACGAAGCATGAGAGACTGTGGACTCTGAGAAACGAACAGGGTTTTGGAGGGGAGGGGACTGAGGGGTTGGGTGAGCCTGGTGGTGGGTATTAAGGAGGGCACGTATTGCATGGAGCACTGGGTGTGGTGCATAAACAGTGAATCTTGGAACGCTGAAAAAATAAAATTTTTAAAAAATTAAAATAAATTTGAACATCCTCAGTCACACTAACCACATTTCAATACTCCACCACATATGACTAGTGTACACTACATCAGGTGGTTCGGAGAAAGCACATATCCATCATCTCAGAGTTCTACTGTACAGTTAGATTTCAACCTCTAGTCATACATGTGCCAGGTTCTCTGCCAGGTCTTTCACAGGTAAACTAATTTAATCCTCACATGGAATCCTGAGGTACTCACAGTCATTGACATTATAGAGATAGGAGGTAGAATGTAGGTTACTGGGGGTAGTCGGGGGTGGAGATTGGGGAGTTATTGTTTAATGAGTATATAGTTTCCATTCTGCAGGATAAAAATAGTTCCAGAGATGGAGGGTGGTGGTGTTGGCACAACAGCGCATTTATACCGAATACCACCAGACCGTACACCTAAAATAGTCAAGATGGGGAATTTTATGTGTATGGTGGCACAATAACAAACAAACAGGGGGCACCTGGGTGGCTCAGTCCTTAAGCGTCTGCCTTCAGCTCAGGTCATGGTCCCAGGGTCCTTGGATCAAACCACATCGGGCTCCCTGCTAGGTGGGAAGCCTGTTCTCCCTCTCCCACTTTCCCTGCTTGTGTTCCCTCTCTTACTGTCTCTTCCTCTTTGTCAAATAAATAAAATCTTCTAAAAAATTTTAAAAGAACAAATAAACAGGACAGATATAGTGTGCACTGCAGGAAAAGAGGTATTTGAGACTCCTCACTATCCCAGCTTGTGCCAGCACTAAGCCTACTGAAAGAGAGTCCAACTAAAATGGGAACTTTAGGGTAGATAGTTAAAGGAAGGGGGGACTGGCCCCTGGGTGGCTCAGTCTGTTAAGCGTCTGCCTTTGCTTGTCAGGTCACGATCCCGGGGTCCTGGGATTAAGCAAGTCCTGAGCCCCAGGGGCCTCCCCGCTCAGCAGGGAGTCTGCTTCTGCATCTCTGTCTGCCTCTCCCCCTGCTTGTGCACTCTCCCATGCATGTGCTCTCTCTCTCAAATAAATAAATAAAATCTTAAAAAAAAAAAAAAAGATGTGCCCTGAACTATGGCTTGAAAAGCAAAACCAATCTGATGGAAATAAATTTATTGTATATTTAACAACATCCAGGTTAACACTGTAACTATTTGTTCAAACTTAGAACAAAGACTCATTGGTTATTTGACACAACAGTTTTGAAAAAACTATGAAGAAGAACAATGAGTGTATGGAGTTTTTTGTTTGTTTGTTTTTTGAGTCCACATCTAAGTGAGATCATACAGTGTTTGTGTTTTTGGTCTGATTTATTTCACTTAGCGTAACGCCAAGGTGGATACATGTTGTCGCAGATGGCAAGATGTCATTCCTTTTTTATGACTAAATAATATTCGTGTGTGTGTGTGTGCGCGTGCACGCGCGTGTGTGTGTGTGTGTGTGTGTTATTCCTAATATACACCAATTACCCTAATTATGTTCCCACCAACAGTGAATAAGGCTGCCCTGTTCTCCATGTCCTAACACTTCTTATTTCTTGCCTTTTTGATGATAATAGCCATTCTCACAGGTATGAGGTGGACATCTCATTTAGTTTTGATTTTCTTTTCCCTGATAATTAGTGATATCAAGCATCTTTTCAAGTACCTGTTCGTCATCTATATGTCTTCTTTGGAAAAATGTCTATCCAAATCTTCTGCCCATTTTTAAATTTTTAATCTGATTATTTGTGGGTTTTTGCTGGCAATTTTATGAGTTCTTTATGTATTTTGAATTGAAAGTTAACCCCATATATATTTTTTTTCTCTCACTCCAGGTTGCCTTAATGTACATTATATTTTTGACTCTTGTAAACCTCATAAGTGAAAACATAGTTTCATGGTTTACACATCTCTTATTATGACTAAGATCACGTAAGGCTTATGTTTTAAGAGGTGCCCATTTGTACTTTCTATTCATGTCATTTGTTCATTTTTCTGTTGAGTTGGGTTTTATGTAAATATAAAAAATTATAATCATCATTTTATTATGAATGACATCAAATCTTTCATGATATATTGTTGAAAACATTATCTTTTATTTAACTTTATTTTTTGAAGATTATAAAATGCCATTAAAGATATCAATATTGTTTTTTATGGTGTCATGATTTTTGTGTTGCTTTAGGCTTTCCCATTCTAAGATGATAAAAAATTCTCCCATGTCCTGGTATTTTTATGGCTTTCTTTTCTATTAACATCTTTGATATCTCTGGGATTTGTTTTGGTATAGGAATGATAGAGGGATTTAATTCAACTGTTTTCATATGTCTCTGGTTTTCCCCAGACCATTTATAGAATATTTCATTCTTTTGCACTGTTTACCTTTTTGATTTGGCACTCAGGTCCCATAGCTTCTCCTCTCCCTGGGAACTGGGTGCAAGTTTCCTTGGGGACCAGGTACGTTGTTCAACATTATCCCTTTCTGTAGACCTTCTCCCATCTTCCCTGCTCCATTCTAAAGCCCTAACACAAAGGGTCTACTCTTGTCTGGAAATCTCCTTCCCCACCCCATTGACTTACTGCCCCTGTTCACACTTCAGGCCTCAGTTATATGTCACTTTCTCTGACCTGGATGCCATGTTAAATATCCCCAAATTACCCCACACTTTTTTTTCTTTTCTGGTGCAGCTGTTCCCTACCATGATAAAAGTCTAATCCGTGTTGGTCACCTCAGTGTCCCCATTGCTTACATGAGTGCATCATAAACAGTGAGTGTTCGATAAATGTTTACTGAATCAATGCATGTTTATTTTTCCGCTCAGATCGATTCTCCTCTTCATGCAGTGGTTACAGAATGAGGGGCAGCTGTGGTTCCCTCCAGGAGCCCTGAGGCCAGCCTCTAGACTCTTCTGAGGCTCCTCAACACCTCCTACTGAGAAGAGGCCACTCCAGCAGCCTGCCTGACCCCTCCACACATGTCTGACTTTGACCTTACAGATGCACGTATGGAGGGTGCATACAGCTTTGGCTTTTGCACTAGGGGTCTGTGACTTACTAATTTCCAGAAAAAGAAACATATAGCAGGAGAGTTTTCTTGGCTCCGTTTGATCTTTTTCCCTCTTATTTTACCACCTTGGATGTGAGGCAATATGAATGCAGTTAGCACTCAGAAAAAAATGTCACTGGCCACTTAGGAGGTTATGTGATTATTTTTCTTTTCCTTTAAACTTAACATTGGTACTTGTTGAATGAACACTATTGTCCTTATAAAATCCCAAATATTCTACTTGGTGATTTCTATAGAACCAGATTCTGCTTTGGGAGATTCTAACACTCACATTGTAAAACTTAGAAGCAGAAATCAGCAGGGAAGTGAAAGAAGAAAGAGAAAAATATAGGTTATTAGCAAAATGCTTGGCTCTTGCTACTCAAATATTTTAAATTCAGAAAAAAAGTTTAAAAATTCAAGTGCAACAGTATCATCAACATAAATTAACATTTAATTAATTATACACTCAGGGTATTGCTCTGAAGTAAGTTTAATTAGCAAATAACTAGGGTTGGTAATATGTTGGCTGGATATCTCTATCCCCTTGAGAAGGAGAGGTTGAATAGTTGAAATAGCAGGTCTGACTGCTGCAGACTAAGATTATCCTGTTTCATTCTTCAGTCTGCCCTTCCTTCTCTCTTCCAAGGGCAGAAATGAACAAAACAATGGCTTCCTAATTGTTTAGCATTCAGTTTTTCTACTTAGCTAAAACTATGCGGTTATACCAGTTCTCACATATTTTTTTAAAGAAATGTTATTATATTTAGAATTCAGTGCATACTAATCTTTAACTCATTTCCCCCTTAAAAAAAAAAAAAGACTTTATTGTGGAAAATTTTAAACAGTTACTAAGTACACAGAACAGTATAATGAATATCTTTGAACCCATCACTCTGCCACGTTGCTTAATCTATACCTCTACCAACTCTCCACCTGCCCAAATATTCACTGTACAACATTGACAATGACTATATCTATATAGCCCACAACAAAATGAAAATATAGAACATTTCCTCCACCCCAGAAAATTACGTTGGTCTTCCCATCAATTCTTTGTCCTTTCCCCAATCCTCTAGGCAACCACTATTCTGATTTTCTTTTCAAAAACATATTAGTTTTTGCTCATTCTTTAATTTCATGCACACAGAATCATCAAATATGTATTATTTTGTATTTTGTTTCTTTTAATTAGCAAAATGTCTGTGAGCTCCATTCACCTCATTACAGGTATCAGTAATGCATTCCTTTCTATTGCTGAGAAGTACGATGGTGTGAATATATGACAATTTGTTTTTTCATTCTCTTGTTGAGAGATAGTTGTTTCCCTTTTTTAGGCATTGTAAATAAGGCTGCTAACATTCTTATGCAAGTCTTTTTGAGGATTTTTTTTCATTTCTTTTAAATAAAATGCTTAGCATGGAATAAGAGTCAAAGGATAAGTGGATGTTTAACTTTATATAAAACTGCCAAACCTTTTTCCAAAGTGATTATACTACTTTACATTCCTACCAGGAATACATTCCTACAGGAATACTGTTTGCTTCATATCTTAACAAATATTGTCAGCGGCCTGTTAATTTTTTTCTTTTCTGGAGGGTGTATAGTGGTTCCTTATTATGGTTTTAATTTCCTTTTTTTTATGATTAATGATATTAGGCATTTTTCACATATTTTTTGGCCAGTTATATATCTTCCTTTGTAAAGTGTCTGTTCAAATTTTTTGTCTACTTTTTTTATTTGGTTGTTTGTCTTTTTATTATTGAGTTAGAGAAAGTCTTTATATTTTCACATGAGAGTCCCTTGTCAGACAAATGAATATTTTCTTCCAGTCTGATATTTGTCTATTCATTGTTTTAATATTTTTCAGTGAGAAGTCTTTAATTTTGAATTAAGTCTAATTTAGCAATTAGAAACATTTTATGATTTTTACGTCCTGTGTCTTTAACCCAGTTTGATTCAATTTTTGCATATAGTGTTAGGTAAAGGTCCAATCATTAGTTTGCATGTGGTTATCTAGTTTTCTCAGCACCAAAGGTCATCTTTTCCCCCATTACATGGTCTTGGCACTCATGTCAAAAATAATTTGAGCATATATATGAGTTAATTTCTGGGGTCCTTATTCTATCCCACTAGTCTGTAAGACCTCAGTTTTGTTTATTCTTTTTTTCCAAGATTGTTTTGGCTATTCAGGTTCCCTTGAGATTCCATAAGAATTTTAAGATAGGTGTTTCTACTTCTTGCAAAATACAAGTCATTGGTCATTGAAATTTTTTAGACATTGCAATGAAGCTGTACATCGCTTTGGGTAATATTGACATCTTCACAATATTAAGTTCTTCCAATCCAGGAGCCTGGGATGTGTTTCCATTTAGTTATGTCTTCTTTAGTATCTTTCAGCCATGATTTGTTGTTTTCCTTGTACAAGTCTTTTACCTGCTTACGTAAGTCAATTCCTGAGCATTTCATTCTTTATGATACTATTATAAATGGAATTATTGTTTTTAATTTGGGGGACTATACTTTTCAGATTGTTCATTCTTAGTGTACAGAAATGCACCTGATTTGTGTCAACCTCATATCCTACTACTTTGATGAATTTGTTGATTACTTTTAAGTGTGTGTGTGTGTAATCTTGAGAATTTGTACATTCAAAATCATATCATCTGCAAACAAAGTTAATTTTATTACTTCTTTTCTGATTTGGATGCCTTTTATTTCTCTTTCTTGCCTATTGCTCTGGCGAGGACTTCCAGTTATATGTGAATAGAAGTGGGAAAAGTAAGTGTCCTTGCCTTGTTCCTAACAGTAAGGAAAGAGTGGTCAGTCTTTGGCTATTGAGTATGATGGTCACTGTAGGCTTTACAGATAATAGCGTTTATTATGTTGAGGTAGTTTCTTTCTATTCGAGTTGTTTTATCCTGAAAGGGTGTTGAATTTCATCAAATGTTCTTTCTGCATCCACTGAGATGACCATGTGGGATTTTCCCCTTTATTTTGTTGACGTGGTGTATTACATTGATCAAATTTCACATGTTGAACTATCCTGGCACTCCAGAAATAAATCCCATCTGGTCAGGTATGTATTCCTTTTAATATACTGCTGAATCCAATTTGCATTTTTCTGAGGATCTTTTCAGCAATGTTCATAAGGAATCTGGGTCTGTATTTTTCTTTTCTTGTCATGTCTTTGTCTGGTTTTAGTATCAGGATAATTCTGGTTTCAGAATAAGTTGGGGACCATACTCTCCTCTTAAATTTTTTTGGAAAAGTTTGAGAAGAACAGGTATTAGTTCTTCTTTGAATGTTTGGTAGAATTCACTGGTGAAATCATCAGGTTCAGGGCTTTCCTTTGTCTGAAGTTGGTTTTTTTTTTTTCCACTCCAAAACTATCATTTTTTTTAGCTTATTTATAACCATTTCTTTCAAGATAGCTATTTTAGTACTTCACACGATATTAAGAAACAAACCTTCTCTGAATTTATATACTATCTTTCATGTACTTGATACAATTTATAAACAGTACTTTATACGTTGGTATGATAAAGATATCTGTAAAAGCGACGCAGGGGTGTGATGCTCCTTGCTACATGTGGGAAGTTCAGCATCTTCAGTGAAACAGCCATATTCATTTAAAGGACTAATGGTTGGGCAGAGATATGGAGAGATGGATGCCAATTCAAGTCTCCTTGGGCATCTTCTGCAATACTGTGGCAGATAATGTGGCTCAAATATTCCAGTTTATCTTTGTTCTTGGTCCTAGTCCATTTGAGCTCCTGTAACAAAACACCACTTTCAACTAATAGACATTTACTTCTCACAGTTCTGGATGCCACAAGTTGCAGACCAGGGTGTCAGCATGGCCGGGTTTTGCTGAACCCTTTCTTCTGGGTGGTGACCTGCTGACTTCTCACTGTGTCCTCACAGTTAAGGGGTCTTGTCCTTTCTAGCATATTGGCCAGAGGATCGGTCACAAAGTTTTCTTTCCAAGATAATTCTTTTTTTTTTTTTTTTTTATTTATTTGTCAGAGAGAGAGAGAGGGAGAGAGAGCAAGCGAGCACAGGCAGACAGAGTGGCAGGCAGAGGCAGAGAGAGAAGCAGGCTCCCCGCCAAGCAAGGAGCCCGATGTAGGACTCGATCCCAGGCCGCTGGGATCATGACCTGAGCCGAAGGCAGCCGCTTAACCAACTGAGCCACCCAGGCGTCCCTCCAAGATAATTCTAATCCATGTTCACTTGTAATACCAGAACTTTAGGGAATATAATTGTTATTTTTAATATTTTTCTTTGCTAATTTACAAGAGGTGGAAATGAAATATATAGTATTTAAATTGGACTGTAATTATTTATCTTGGTTCCAACTGATCTCTGCTCTATTTATCAACAGACAAGCAGCTCATGTTTGGTGTCCATGTTGGTCTCCCACTTATACTCCGCACTCTCTCCGTGTGGCAGCCAGGGCCACCCAACCTGGAGCAGTTTGAGGACACATGTATCCCAGGCTGACAGAGTGGTGTCCGTGGGACAAATAAAACAGTAAGTCTCCGGGGCACCTGGGTGGCTCAGTCGTTGGGTGTCTGCCTTCAGCTCAGGTCATGGTCCCAGGGTCATGGGATCAAGCCCCACATCGGGCTGCTGCTCAGCGGGAAGCCTGCTTCTCCCTCTCCCACTCTCCCTGCTTGTGTTCCCTCTCTTGAAAAAAAAAACAGTAAGTCTCCAATTTTCACTTGTCTTGTATTAAGAAATAAGAAAGAAGTTATACCTCTGAACCTCTGATATTTACCTGGGAGAACAATCACACTGTTTATGTGTGAAATGTGCAGTATGCCAGGCTTGAAGAAAGAGTGGAAGTTCACTGCAATGTGCAAATTTCTTGAAGTGATCAAGAGAACATTAAGATTAAAATGTCTTCCATTCCACTTAAATTAGCTCCATTATAACATAAAACAGGGGTCTAATCAGACCTGATTTATAATCTGCAAAAAAATTTGAAATTGCCAAAGGCTATGTCACTATTACCACAAACTTCATAGTTCTGTGCATATTTTGTAACCTACATAATATGTCTGCATAGTGCTACATATGTATAATTTATGTATTTGTATAAATATATTGGATGTTTACTAAAACATGCCATTTTAAAATTTTTTTCACTTGTATTTTTGTATTTAAATTCAATTAATTAACATATAATGTATCACTAGTTTCAGAGGTAGAAGTCAGTGATTCATCAGTCTTTTATAATACCCAGTGCTCATTACATCATGGGACCTCCTTAATGTCCATTACCTAGTTATGCCATCCCCCCGCCCCTCCCCGCTCCAGCAACCCTCAGTTTGTTTCCTATGACTAAGAGTCCCTTATGGTGGGGCGCCTGGGTGGCTCAGTCATTAAGTGTCTTCCTTCAGCTCAGGTCATGATCCCAGGGTCCTGGAATCAAGCCCCACATTGGGCTCCCTGCTCAACAGGAAGCCTGCTTGTGTTCCCTCTCTCACTGTGTCTCTCTCTGTCAAATAAATAAATAAATATAGGGGGAGGGGGTCTCTTATGGTTTCTCTCCCTCTTTGATTTCTTCTTTCCATTGTTTGGCTATTGTGGACATCCTGCTATAAACATTGGGGTGTATGTACCCCTTCAGATCACTACATTTGTAGCTTTGGGGTAAATACCCAGTAGTGCAATTGCTGGGTTGTAGGGTAGCTCTATTTTCAACTTTTTGAGGAACTTCCATGCTGTTTTGCAGAGTGGCTGCACCAGTTCGCATTCCCACCAACAGTATAAGATAGTTCTTTCCCCTTTCTCCACATCCTCACCAACATCTGTTGTTTCCTGATTTGTTAATTTTCACCATTCTGACTGGTGTGAGGTGGTATCTCATTGTGGTTTTGATTTGTATTTCCTTGATATCAAGTGATGTTGAACATTTTTTCATGTGTCTGTAGGCTGCCTGGAAGTCTTCTCTGGAGAAATGTCTGTTCATGTCTTCTGCCCATTTCTTGATCAGACTCTCTGTTCTTTGGGTGTTGAGCTGATAAGTTCTTTATAGATTTTGGAGACTAGCCTTTTATCTGGTAAGATATTTGCAAATATCTTTTCCCATTCTGCCAGTTGTCTTTCGGTTTTGAAGACTTTCCTTTGCTGTGCAAAAACTTTTTTATCTTGATAAAGTCCCAATAGTTCACTTTTGCCTTTGTTTCCCTTCCCTTGGAGACATGTCTAACAAAAAGTTGAAGCAGCCAAGGTCACAGAGGTTGTTGCCTGTGTTCTCCTCTAGAATTTTCATGGATTCCTAGCTCACACTTAGGTCTTTCATCCATTTTGAGTCTCTTTTTGTGTATGGTATAAGGAAATGGTCCAGTTTTGTTCATCTGCATGTGGCTGTCCAATTTACCAAACACCATTTGTTGGAGAGACTGTATTTTTTCCATTGGATAGTCTTTCCTGCTTTGTTGAAGATTAGTTGACCTTAGAGTTAAGGGTCCATTTCTGGGTTCTCTATTCTGTTCCATTTATCTATGTGTCTGTTTTTATGCCAGTACCATACTGTCTTGATTACAGCTTCCTAATAGAGCTTGAAGTCCAGAATTATGATACCACCAGGTCTGGTTTTCTTTTTCAACATTTCTTTGGCTATTTGGAGTCTTTTCTTGTTCCATATAGATTTTAGGATTATTTGTTCCAGCTCTGTGAAAAAAGTTGATGATATTTTGATAGAGATTACATTGAATGTATAGATTACTCCAGGTGGCATAGACATTTTAACAATATTTGTCCCTCCAATCCTAAGCACAGAACGTTTTTCCATTTCTTTGTGTATTTCTCAATTTCTTTCATGAGAGTTCTATAGTTTTCTGAGTACAAATCTTTTGCCTTCTTGGTTAGGTTTATTCCTAATTATCTTATGGTTTGGGGCACAATTGTAAATGGGATCAACTCCTTAATTTCTCTTTCTTCTGTCTCATTGTTAGTGTATAGAAATGTAACTGATTTCTGTGCATCGGTTTTATATCCTGTCCCTTTGTTGAATTCCTGTATAAGTTCTAGTGATTTGGGGGTGGAATCTTTTGGGTTTTTCACATAAAGTATTATGTCACCTGCGAAGAGTGAGAGTTTGACTTCTTCTTTGCCAATTTGGATGCCTTTTTTATCTTTTTGTTGTCTGATTGCTGAAGCTAAGAATTCTATCACCAGGTTGAACAACAGTGGTGATAGTAGATATCCTTGCTATGTTCTTGACCTTAAGGGAAACGTTTTCAGTTTTTGCCCATTGAGAATGATACTGTGAACTTTTCATATATGGCTTTTATCCCTACACTGTGAAGAGTTTTAATCAAGAAAAGATGCTGTACTTTCTCAAATGCCTTTTCTGCATCTATTGAGAGGATCATACGGTTCTTGTCCTTTCTTTTATTAATATATTGTATCACATAGATTGATTTGCAGATGTTGAACCACGCTTGCAGCCCAGAATAAATCCCACTTGGTCATGGTGAGCAATTCTTTTAATGTACTATTGGACCCTATTGGCTAGTATATTGGTGAGAATTTTGGCATCTGTGTTCATCAGGAATATTGGTCTGTCATTCTCCTTTTCAGTACAATCTGTCTGGTTTTGGGAATCAAGGCAATGCTGGCCTCATGGAAGAGTTTGGAAGTTTTCCATCATTTCTATTTTTGGAAAAACCTTCAGAAGAGTAAGTATTAATTCTTCTTTAAATGTTTGGTAGAATTCTCATGGGAAGCCATCAGGCCCTGGACTCTAGTTTGTTGGGAGTTTTGTTTTTTTTTTTAAGATTTTATTTATTCATTTGACAGACAGAGATCACAAGTAGGCAGAGAAGCAGGCAGAGAGAGAGGAGGAAGCAGGCTCCCTGCTGAGCAGAGAGCCCGATGTGGGGCTCGATCCCAGGACTCTGGGATCATGACCTGAGCTGAAGGCAGAGGCTTTAACCCACTGAGCCACCCAGGCGCCCCATGTTGGGAGATTTTTGATTATTGCTTCAATTTCCTTGATGGTTATGGGTCCGTTCAGGTTTTCTATTTCCTCCTGTTTCCGTTTTGGTAGTTTATACATCTCTGGGAATGCATCCATTTCTTCCAAATTGTGTAATTTGTTGGCTATATATAACTGCTCGTAATATGTTCTTAAAATTGTTTGTATTTCTTTGGTGTTGGCTGTGATCTCTCCTCTTTCATTCATGATTTATTTATTTGAGTCCTTTCTCTTTTCTTTTTGATAAGTCCGGCCAGGGTGTTATCAATTTTATTAATTCTTTCAAAGAACCAGGTCTTAGTTTCATTGATCTCTTCTACTGTTCTTTTCCCTTCTATTTCATTGATTTCTGCTCTAATCTTTATTCTCTTCTCCTGCTGGGTTTAGGCTTTATTTCCTGCTCTTTCTCCAGCTCCTTTAAGTGTAAGGTTAGGTTGTATATTTGAGACTTTTTTGTTTCTTTTTTTTTTAATATTTTATTTATTTATTTGACAGACAGAGATCACAAGTAGGCATAGAGAGAGGGGAGGGGAAGCAGGCTCCCTGCTGAGCAGAGAGCCCGATGCGGGGCTCAACCCCAGGACCCTGAGATTGTGAACTAAGCCAAAGGCAGAAGCTTAACACACTGAGCCACCCAGGCACCCCACCTTATTTTTTGAGGACCTCCTACATTGCTATATACTTCCCTCTTAGGACTGCCTTTACTATATCCCAAAAGTTTTGAATAGTTGTGTTTTCATTTTCATTTGTCTCCATGAATTTTTTTAATTCTTTTTTAATTTCCTGGTTGATCCATTCACTCTTTAGGAGGATGCTCTTTAGCCTCCATGTACTTGAGTTCTTTCCACCTTTCCTCTTGCGATTGAGTTCCAGTTTCAAAGCATTGTGGTCCAAAAATATGCTGGGAATGATCCCAAACTTTTGGTACCCTTTGAGACCCAATTTGTGACCCAGTATGTGATCTATTCTGGAGAATGTTCCATGTGCTCTTAAGAAGAATGTGTATTCTGTTGCTTTAGGATGGAGTGCTCTGAATATATTTGTGAGGTCCATCTGGTCCAGTGTGTCATTCAAACCCCTTGTTCCCTTTTGAATGATCTGCTTAGATGATCTGTCCATTGCAATGAGTGGGTGTTAAGGTCCCCTATTATTATCATATTATTGATGTGTTTCTTTAATTTTGTTATGACTTGATTTATAGAATTGGCTGCTCCCATGTTCAGGGCATAAATATTTACAATTATTAGATCTTCTTGTTGGCTAGACCCTTTCATTATGATATATTGTTTTTTCTCATCTCTTAATCCAGACTTTGGTTTAAAATCTAATTTGTCTGTTATAAGGATTACCACCCTAGCTTTCTTTTGATGTTCATTAGCATGATAAATGGTTTTCCACGCCCTCAGTTTAAATCTGGAGGTGTCTTTGGGTCTAAAATGAGTCTCTTTCAGGCAGCATATCAATGGGTCTTGCTTTTTTATCCAATCTGATACCTTGGATCTTTTGATTGGGGCATTTAGCCCATTTACATTCAGAGTAACTATTGAAAGATATTAATTTAGGGCCATTGTATTACCTATAAAGTCATTGTTTCTGTATATTGTCTCTGTTCTTTTCTGGTCTATGTTATTTTGGGGCTCTCTCTTCACTTAAAGGATCTCTTTTAACATTTCTTGCAGGGCAGGTTTAGTGATCCAAAATTCTTTGTTTCTGTTTTTCCTGGAAGCTTTTTATCTCTCCTTCTATTTTGAATGACATCCTAGCTGGATAAAGTATTCTTGGCTGCATATTTTTCTCACTTAGCACCCTGAATATATCATGCCAGTCCTCTCTGGCCTGCCAGATCTCTGTGGATATGTCTTCTGACAGTCTAATGTTTCTACCCTTGTAGGTTATAGACCTCTTGTCCCGAGATGCTTTCAAGTTTATTGCTTTGTCTCTGAGACTTACAAGTTTCACTATTATATATGGATGTATTTGTCCACTTTTATTGATTTTGAGGGGGGTTCCCTGTGCCTCCTCACTTGAATGCCTGTTTCCTTCTCCAGATTAGGAAAGTTCTCCACTATAGTATGTTCCAATATACCTTCTGCCACCGTCTCTCTCTTTCTTCTTCTTCTGGGATCCCAATTACTCTAATACTGTTTTGCTTTTGGTATTACTTATCTCCTGAATTCTCCCCTCATGATTCCAGTAGTTGTTTCTCTCCTCTTCTTAGCTTCTTTATTCTCCATCTTTGGTCCTCTATATCACTAATTCTCTCTTCAGCCTCATTTATCTAACAGAGCCTCCATTTTTTATTGCATCTCATTAATAGCCTTTTTTTATTTATACTTGATTAAATTCTAGTTCTTTTATTTCTCCAAAAAGGGATTCCCCATTGTCTTCTGTGCTTTTTTCAAGCTGAGATATGATTTTTTTTAATATTTTGTTTATTTATTTGACAGACAGAGATCACAAGTAGGTGGGGGCGGGGGGAGCAGGCTCCCTGCTGAGCAGAGAGCCTGATGCAGTGCTCAATCCCAGGACCTTGAGATCATGACCTGAGCTGAAGGTAGACGCTTAATCCACTGAGCCACCCAGATGCCCCACCCAGATATTATCTTTATGATCATTATTCTGAATTCTAGTTCCAACATCTTACTTATATCCATACTTACTAGATCCCTGGTAGTCAGTACTGCCTCTTGTTTTCTTATTTGAGATGAGTTTTTCTGTCTTGTCATTCTGTCCAGAAAAGAACAGTGAATGAGAGAACAAAATACTAAAATGGCAACAATGGCCCCAGAGAAATATACATTAAACAAATCAGAAGAGACCCAAAACTGAAAAAAAAAATTTTTATTTACATTAAAAAGGAGAGAGAGACTGTAATCAGACAGGTGAACAGAACAGAGCAATACATTGGAATCTGTGTGTATTTTGGTCTGTTTGTTAGAAAACTAGATCCCAAAATTGTAAAGAAAGAAAAATGTGTGTGTGTGTATATATATATATATATATATATATATATATATATATACACACATATACATACACACACACAAAAATAAATTAAATACAATGAAAGGGTAGACTGTAACTGTAAAAATGAAAATTAAAAGATTTTTTTTAATTTATTTATTAGACAGAGAGAGATCACAAGTAGGCAGAGAGGCAGGCAGAGAGAGGAGGAAGCAGGCTCGCCGCCGAGCAGGGAGCCCGATGCGGGGCTCGATCCCAGGACCCCGAGATCATGACCTGAGCCGAAGGCAGAGGCTTTAACCCACTGAGCCACCCAGGTGCCCCAAAAATTAAAAGATTTTTTAAAAGGAGTTGATAAAATAAGAAATTCAATGAAAAAGGAAAGAGAGGGGCGCCTGGGTGGCTCAGTGGGTTAAAGCCTCTGCCTTCAGCTCAGGTCATGATCCCAGGGTCCTGGGATCAAGCCCCAAATCGGGCTCTCTGCTCAGTGGAGAGCCTGCTTCCCCCTCTCTCTCTGCCTGCCTCTCTGACTACTTGTGATCTCTGTTTGTCAAATAAATAAATAAAGAAATCTTTAAAAAAAAAAAAAAAGAAAAGAAAAGAAAAAGGAAAGAGAAAAAAATTAAAATTGAAATACTAAAGAATTATGGGGAAAAAAACATGAATTTTATTTATATTTTTCCCTAGTGCTGGAGTTTTGCAGTTGTGTGATTGGTAAACTTGGTCTTAGCTGGATGTTCTTGCTGATCTTCTGAGGCAGGGGCATGTTGCACTGATTTTCAGGTGTCTTTGCCCTGGGCAGATGTGCACTGCCCTGGCTAGGGGACCAGGTTAAGTAATCTACTCTGGATTGCTCTCTGTGGCTTTTGTTCCCTGAAGGCTTTGCGAACTGCTTTAGAGGATGAGAATGAAAATGGTGGCCTCCCAATCTCCAGCCCCAGAGCCAAAATCTCAGGGCCCCATTTCTCAGTGAGCCCCCAGGGAAAAGTATTCAATCACTCCTCTCTCCCGGTCTCTGTCCACACTCCATGCTCACCCAGCCTTTGACCAAGTGTTTCTATCTCAGGCATACGACCCCATTTTAAGTCTCCAAACCCTGCAGACTCCTGTGGTGCACTCCCATGCTGTCCTCTTCGGGGAGAAAGGGGAGTCTTGCTGCAGCTCTGCCACTTGCTGGGCCTCTGCCTGGAGAGCAGTCATATGACCATGCTGCGGTTTGAGGTATAGGGCAACCCCCAGATGAAAGCCCACTCTTGGGCTTGCTGGTTGCAGCCAGCTTCCCCATTCCAATGCCTAGAACTCTGCTGCACTCAGGCACCCCCAGCCTTTCTGTGACCCTGGAGATCCTGACACCACATTGTCCCACCTAGGATTCTGCCCGACTTCACCACCTGAGCACCCCTCATGGAAGCAAACTTCTAAAAGATCTGATTTTGTGCTCTTCTGCTTTATCACTTTCCAGTAGCCAGCCTACAGAGGCTCCGCCACCCCATGGTCCATCTTCCCATGTATAACCTCAGATTCTCTTCTCCACACCTCCTACCTTGCAGAAAGTGGTCGCTTTTCTGTTTGTAGAGTTGCAGCTATTCTTTTCTTAGCTCTCTGGTTGAGTTTGCAGGTGTTCAGAATGATTCGATAGCTATCTAGCAGAATTCCTGGGACCAGATGAAACTAAGATCTCCTACTCCTCTGCCAACTTGAACTATCTCCCCCAGAAGATTTTTTATTAGGGATTCAACCCCCCTATTAGTTTTAGTTCTTATAGATTTTCTATTCTTTATGGTTTGGTGCTGCATTTCTAGGAATCTGTCCATTTCATCTAGATGATCTAATATGTGTGTGTACATTTGTCCACAGTACTCTCATAATTTTTTTTTATTCCTATAGTTTGGTAGTAATGTTCCCACTTTCTGATTTTAGTAATTTGAAGTCTCTTTTTCTTAGTCCATCTAGCTGAAATTTTGTCAATTCTTTTGACCTTTTGGTTTTATAATTTTCTCTATTATTTTTCTATTCTCTATTTCACTGGTCTCTGCTCTAATGTTTATGATTTCCTTCCTTCTGCTGGTTTTGGGTTTAGTTTTTTCTTCTTTGTCTAGTTCCTTACATTGTAAAGTTTGGTTGCTGATTTGAGATTTTTCTTGTTATTTAATGTAAGTATTTACAGCTATAAATTTTTCCTTTAGCACCACTTTTGCTGTGCCCTATAATTTTTGGTACTTTGTGGTTGTTTTCATTTGCCTTAAGTATTTTCTAACTTCCCCGTGATTTCTTTTTTGATCATTTGTTGTGTATGTTCTTTAATTTCCACAAATTTGTAATTTTTCAATTGTCCTTTTGTTATCAATCTCTACTTTCATCCCTTTGTAGTCAGAGAAGATACTTTATATGATATCTTTTTAAATATATTGATATATTAGTTTGTAGCCTAACATATAATCTATATTGGAAAATATCCCATGTCACTTGAGAAAAATGTGCATGCTGTTGTTGTTGGTTAGAGTGCCCTGTGTATGTCTGTTAGATCCGGTTGGTTCATTTTGTGGTTCAAGTCCTCTGTTCACTTGGTTATCATCTGTCTGGTTGATCTATCCATTATGGAGAGTGGGGTAGTGAAGTTTCCAACTATTATTGTAGAACTATTTCTCCCTTCGATTCTCTCCCCTTTGCTTCACCTATTTTGGTGGTCTGTTATTATGTGTGTAAATGTTATGTCTTCTTGCTCTATTGAAGCTTTTTTTAGTATACAACATCCCTTTTTGTCTCTTATAAACTCTTTTGATTTAAAGTCTATCTTGTCCAGTGTTAGTACAGTCTATCCTGCTCTCTTTTGGTTAGTATTTGCAGGGAATATCTTTTTCCATTGTTTCACTTTTAATCTATTTGTGTTTACATCTTAGCTGAGTCTTTTGTAGACATCTTATAGTTGAGTCATTTTTTTTAATCCATTCTGCCAATCTTTTCCCAATCTTTTGATTGGAGAGTTTAATCCATTTACATTTAAAATAATAACTGAGGGGCACCTGGATGGCTCAGTTGATTGAGGACCTGACTCTTGATTTCAACTCAGGTCATGGGATCAGGCTTTGCCTTAGGCTCTGTGCTCAGCATGGAGTCTGCTTGAGAATTCTTGCTCCCTCTCCCTTTGCCCCTCTCCCTGCTTGTGCTCTCTCTCTCTCTTTTTAGAATAAAAAAATTAGTACATTAAAATAATAAAATAATTACTGATAGGAGGACATTTACCTTAGGCATCTTGCTACATATTTTTCTATATACCTTACAGCTTTTTTGTCTCCCATGTACAGAACCATTCTCTTTTTTTGTGTTTACTTGATTTTTTGTAGTGAAATTTAAATTCCTTTGTCATGTCCTTTTGTGTATATTCTATAGCTATTTTTCTGTGGTTACCATGGAGATTACATTTAACATCAGAAAGTTTTAACACTCTATTTTGAATTTAGACCAGTGTGACTTTAATAACATACAAAAATTCTGCTCCTTCAAAACTCTGTCTTCTTCCTTTTCAGTTGTTGGCGCCACGGAATTACATATTTATATATGTGTGCCCCCAAACATAAACTAATAACTTCTTTAATGTATTAGTCTCTAAAATCATGTAGAAAAGAAAATGTGTAGTTACAAACCATTATTTCTTCAAATATTCTGTGTGTCCCTATCTCTCTCTTCTCCTTCTGGGACTTTCATAATGCATATACTGGCCAACTTGATTGTACCCCTCACATCCCTTAGCCTCTGTTCCATTTTCTTTTATCTTTTTTTTTTTTTTCTGTCCTTTAGACTCAATAATTTTCCTTTTCTTCAAGATTACTGACTCTTTCTTCTGCCTGGCCAAATCTGCATTTGAATCCCTCAAGTGGATTTTTGTCATTTGTCATTGTACTTTCCAAGTCTTTTTGGTTTTAAGTTTTTTATCTCTTTATTGATATTTCCATTTTGTTTGTACATCATTTGTTGACTTTCTCCATATTTGCCTTTAGTTCTTTGAGCATCTTTAAGGCAGTTGTTTTAAATTCTTTGCCTACTAAACCCACCATCAGGTCTTTTCAGGGAAAATTTCTGTTAGTTTGTTTTCTCCTTTGAATGGGTCACACTTTCTTGTGTATGTCTTGTGTATCCTTTGTATGCCTTGTGATTTTGGGGGGTTGAAAACAGAACATTTAAATCTAATAATGTGGTAGCTCTGAAAATCAATCAGATTCTTCTGCTTCCTCAGGTTGAGTGTTAGTTTTTGTTTCTGCTTTTAATTGTTGCAGGCTGTCTCTGTGCCAAGGATCATCCTGAGGTGTAAACTTGGTCTTCTTGGGTTTTTCTGAGGCCATGCCTTTCCCTGAGCATGCCTGATGACTTTCTAATTCCCCCCTGCATAAGCCATTATTTTTGTTTATTTTATTTTTTTTTTTTAAGATTTTATTTATTTGAGAGAGAGAGCATGAGAGGGCACAAGCAGGGACAGTGGCAGAGGGAGTGAGAGAAGGAGGCTGCCCACTGAGCAGGGAGCCCAATGTGGAGCTCAATCCCAGTACCTTCAGACCTGATCTGAAGGCAGATGCTTTACCAACTGAGCCACCTAGGTGCCCCTGCCATTGTTTTTGAATGGCCTAGTCTTCAAGGTCTAGATCCCAAAAGGGGAAAATGAAGGACAACAAAAGGTACCAGCCCTTTGAAGACCCTTCAGCCATTTGGGAAGCACTTTGCAAAAACGGTGCAACAATGCCATCACCTTTCTCCAAACCACTGTGTTCAGAAGCAGCAATCAGAGCAGGTCCCAAATATATGGAAGACAGGGTGCCTTTTGCCCACTGTGGCTCCACAATCTGTGTACAAGCTACTCCAGGAACACATATGTAACTGTCTGCCACAGGGCAGAGTGGTGGGAGATGAGTAGCTACTACAACGCTAAGAGCTGAAATTGACCAAAATTAACTGCAATTTACCATCCATGCCTTTCCTTGGAAGTTAGGAGCCTTCAGACTCAAGTTTCAAAATATTTATATAAGATTCTGCCAGTGCAATTTTGTCTAGGTGGTGACACTGACTTCTGTTGTTTCCTACTCTACCGTCTTCCCAGAATCCTCAAACCTTGTTTTAATGTTTAATAAGTTATCAAGCTTGAGTATCACTTTATAATTTAATCAAATGTTAATTCACAAGAAATAATCCTAACTTCATTGTCTTTAAATTCTTAATTAGCCACATCTACATACAGGTATCACTGTCTTTCAGTCTGGACATAGGTCAAGAAACATTTTGCCAGAGATAGGTGGAAAATGAAGCTACCGGTTAAGGGGAATAGACAAGATGACCTGTTTTCTGAATCTAAAACTCAAGACACAGGGCCTGACAAAAGATTTGAGAATAACTATATGAAAAATCTTATTAAGTACATAAAAATTAAATTCAGAAAAAAAAATTAAATTTAGTTACATTATACACTTAATGCACTGCCTTTACAAAAGAAGAAAAATCTAATCAGAACTTATCCCTGGAAAGTTAAGCCACATAGTCCCCACATACATGTTGAAAGAAGAAGAGGGAAAAGAGAGGCATTGACCATTGAATAAACCATTCCCAACTTTAATTCTTTGCATATTTTGACCATGATAACATCTCAATAAGTGTCTTTTAATAAAATCAGTACATTTTCTTTACATTTAATGTAAATACCAAGTGGTCACATATCAACTTCATACAAGGACACACTTCATGGGTTTCATAATCAGGTTTTAAAATATTCACATGTAACAAAAACAACTCACAATCTAAAAATAACATAAATAATAAAAAACACAAGTACAACATAAAAAATACAAAAATGTAATTTATTTACCTTATCTACCAAATGGTTAACTATAAAGTTACAATTTTTGCCTTGGAGTTTAAGGCAGTTTCACTTTTACCACAGTTACTTTTTCTGATCATATGCTAGAATCAGTACCTTCTCTCTTTTATCTGTATTTAATTGATCACATACATTTTACATTTATCCACTTAAGAACTATATTTTCTTCAGATCACAGAAGCTCCATTTATAAAATTTCTTCATATATTTGAGTAATACCGATCACGGTTTTGAAAGTCTCTATGAGCATATCTTGCATAAGTCTGGTTATGTGGAATCCTTCCAAAAGGTTCATGGTCATTGAAACAAGATTCAAAAACTTCATCAACAGCCTTCTGGGCTACCTCTTTGCTGATATTCCTAACAGCCAGGATAGAAAGAATGGCTCTGTCTCGCACACAAGTCTAAGGAGAAAGAAAAATATATGGCTTTAATTTAAATGACAATTTAATCATGAAATAATAACATTTTATATAATGTCTGACCACAGTCAGACTTAATTCCCTTTCAAACCCTCTTACCCTTTTGGTGGGAATGCCAGCCGGTGCAGCCACTCTGGAGAACACTATAGAGGTTCCTCAAAAAGCCAAGTCTGGGTGGCGTAGTGGGTTAAGCCTCTGCCTTTGGCTCAGGTCATGATCTCAGGGTCCTGGGATCAAGCCCCGCATCGGGCTCTCTGCTCGGCAGGGAGCCTGCTTCCCCCTCTCTCTCTGCCTGCCTCTATGCCTACTTATGATCTCTCTCTCTCTGCCAAATAAATAAATAAAATCTTTAAAAAAAAAAAAGTTGAAGGTGCCTCGTTAGCGCAGTAGGTAGCCCATCAGTCTCATAAAAAAAAAAAAAAGTTGAAAACAGAGCTATCCTACAACCCGGCAATTGCACTAATAGGTATTTTACCCCATTGATACAAGTGTAGTGATCTGAAGGGCCACCTGCACCCCAATGTTTATAGCAGCAATGTCCACAATAGCCAAACTATGGAAAGAGCCCAAATGTCCATTAATAGATTAAAGGATAAAGAAGATGTGGTATTCATATACAATGGAATACTGCTCAGCCATTAAAAAAAAAAATGAAATCTTGCCATTTGCAATGACATGGATGGAACTAAAGGATATTATGCTAAGCGAAATAGGTCAATCAGACAAAGATAATTACTCATATGTGGAATTTAAGAAAAAAACAGGATCATAGGGGAAGGGAGGGAAAAATAAAAGAAGACAAAATCAGAGAGGGAAACAAATCATAAGAGACTTCTTTTTTTTTGTTGTTGTTGTTTTTTTACGATTGATTGATTGATTGATTTCAGAGAGGGAGAAAGAACACAAGCAGGGAGGAGGGGCAGAGGAAAAAGGAGCAGCAGACTCCCTGAGCAGGGAGCCCAAGGCGGGACTCAGTCTCATGACCCTGGGATCATGACCTCAGCTGAAGGCAGACGCTTAACCAACTGAGCCACTCAGGCGCTCCACCATAAGAGACTCTTAATCACAGAAACAAACTGAAGGTTGCTGGAGGGGATGTCATTGGGGGGATGTGGTAACTGGGTGATGGACATTAAGGAAGGCATGTGATGTAATGAGCACTGGGTATTATATAAGACCGGTGAATCACTGACCTCTCCCTCTGAAACTAATAATACATTATGTGTTAATTACTTGAATTTAAGTTTTACAAATTCATGGAAAAAGAAGAATTAATTCCCTTTCATATTATTTTATTCATTTCTATCATTCTAAAGTAGAAACATAACTCTTAAATTATGGAATATGTTTAGCTTGATCTAAAATTATTTAGTTATAAGTAAGATCTCCTCCATTTTTTCATCTTTTCCAATAATACAACGAGATGTCATTCTCTGCAGTCCAACAAACAGTAACTCCCAATGTGCAAAAATCAAAAAAACTAACAAACAAAGAAAAAATCTATAAATAAGGTTCTGGTTGGATTTTTGGTAAAATTTCAATAGATTTAAGATATACTTTACTTCTATGTCTTTCTCGTTCTTTACTTTCCAGTTGACTAATACTAGATAATCTTTCCTTCAAGAGGGGCATCTCCCATGGAGGCAATAGGAAGCTACACATATATATACACAAAATTTGAAGGTGTCTCAATTTTTCAGGAGAAAAAAATCAAACAACTTTTTTTTTCCTGAGCGTTCTTTGCATGGGTATTAAATTCTCTACTTAAGAAAACAAATTATCTAATGTTACATACTAATAGGCTAGAATCTCTCAGTCTTCTAAATATGTTACAAAACAGATGGTCCTGGGGCGCCTGGGTGGCTCAGTCGCTTAAGTGTCTGCTTTGGCTCAGGTCATGATCCCAAGGTCCTGGGATCGAGCCCCTCATTGGACTCCCTGCTCAGCAGAGAGTGTGCTTCTCCCTCTCCCTCTGCCTGCCGCTCTACCTACTTGTGCACTCTCTTTCTATCTCTCCGTCAAATAAATAAATAAAATCTTAAAAGAAAAAAGGAAAAAAGAAACAGAAGTTCCTGCCATTCTAATTCTTGGAGAGCTTTAAATCCATTTATTTCTCCACAAGCACAAACTAAAGTTCAAAAGAATGGCATCCAACCTTTTCATGAAAAATAACCAGGGACGCCTGGGTGGCTCAGTCAGTTAAGCATCTGCCTTCAGCTCAGGTCATGATCCCAGGGTCCTGGGATCGAGTCCCACATTGGGCTCCCTGTTGGGGGGCTTGCTTTTCCCTTTCCCTCTCCCTCTGCCTGCCACTTCCCCTGCTTTACTCGCTCTCGTTTTCTCTCTCTCTCTCTCAAATAAATAAAATCTTTAAAAAAAAAAAAAAAAACTGGTCCTTACAGCTGTGCAATCTGTCAATCATTCATCTTCTGTGTTTATTTCCTGTTTTACTTCACCCTGGTCAGTATACCTGAGCTGGAGATGTTCACTAGCATTAGAATATAAACCAGTGCTTCTCGACCTAAGTTACACTAAACACTGATTTTAAAAATAAACCCCAGGCATAAAGGAAGAAGAAAGAGAGGACGAACCATATGGAGCTATGACAGCAACTGCCAGAAGAAGACATTTTTCCCTTCCAGGGGAAAAAAAGATAGCAAAAATTTGTCTCCTAGAGTTAAAGTTTTGGGAGGCATATGTATAGACCACAATTCAGGTTTACCTTTCCAAAAGTAATGCATTCCTGTTAAAACTGGACGATATTACCATATTTTACCATCAGTTACTGTCATCAATGTCGGTGTCTCTTGGGTACATGCTGTACAAACACAGGGACTCCACTCTCTAAGACTGCTCTCCCTCAACCAGGCTCCCACTACCTCCCTGAACTTTCCCTCCTGTTGCTAGTTCTATTCATTTTCAGCGGCCACTACCCAAGGGAAAAAGAGGAGAGACAGCATCGTCAGGGCTGTGCTGATTCAAAGTTTTGCTATCATGGCCCACAGTCTGTAAAGGTGCCCTACGACTCAGCCCTAACCTGTGCTGTGGGGCAGCCTCTGCTCCGAAAGGTATGACTGTTTTGTCTCTGGAATACAAGTCCCAGACTGTGGGGAGCACAGTCCGACAGGCTGTGATTTTGCATCCATTCTTCATCTACCTGCTTCCAAAAGGATCCCAAGAACAAGATCGTATAGTTCTTTTCACTATTAAAATCTCTCAGTGAGTCACACAGCTTCCCATCATTAAAAAGTAGAATTCGGGCAGCTGCGTGGCTCAGTTGGTTAAGCAACTGCCTTTGGCTCAGGTCTTGATCACAGAGTCCCGGGATCAAGCCCCACATCAGGCTCCCAGCTCCACGGGGAGTCTGCTTCTCCCTCTGACCTTCTCCCCTCTCATGCTCTCTCTCACTGTGTCTCTCTCTCAAATAAATAAATAAAATCTTAAAAAAAAAATTAGAACGCAACTCCATCCATTTGGCTTCCACGGGACACATTCTGTATTCTTCCCATAGAAGTAGTTCTTTCACATTTCAAATACAAAATGTACTTCTCGGGGCACCTGGGTGGTTCAGTGGGTTAAAGCCTCTGCCTTCAGCTCAGGTCATGATCCCATCATCCTGGGATCGAGCCCCGCATCGGGCTCTCTGCTCAGCAGGGAGCCTGCTTCCTCCCTTCTCTCTCTGCCTGCCTCTATGCCTACTTGTGATCTGTCTGTCAAATAAATAAATAAAATCTTTAAAAAAAAAAATGTACTTCTCATTTCTTTGTGCGTTATTTCCACTCCTAGCACTCTGGAGGGTTAAGTGATTCATATGTTAGTGTTACCTGATGGTGTTGTTTCAATCCAAAATGCAACCTGAATATTTCATTTATAAGTGAGCAGTCTCCACTAAGGTTAGCAGCTCGAACCTATCACAGAGACAGAGGCAAACAGAAAGAAAGTAAGTTCTCCTGCTCTAGAAAAAGTTTTATAAAAGAAGTTAAAATTAGCATGTCTTTCTGAGACTAGAGTATCCATTGGACCTTTTTCAAGAATGTCTTGAACTCTGACATAAGACTATCTTAAGTTATTCTTACGTTAAGAAAAAGAGCAGATATCCATGAGCTGGGCTAGACGATGCAAAATAAACTGGGGGTTGGGGGAAGGCCAACCGTTTATTAAAGGAAATTTTCAAAACTTCACACCATAACCTTATTGAAAGAACTAATTTCTTCTGAAACCAGAAGCCAGAAAGTTGGACCTCAGAGTTAAAGTCCATGCTCTCCACAAAAAACAACATTTCTAGAAATTATCAAAAGGACTGCAAAATAGCATTCTTTCAAAGGTCTACAAACTGAATTTCAACGTAAGCTTAAACTTAAATGCAGCAGCATCTAAGACACTTTGAGAATAGGAACCTCCTGCCCTTGGCCCAAAACAATGAAACTCTCTTGGAACCTCCCTTAAACCTATATAAACTCATGCCTTCCTCCAAGGCCTCAACTGTCCTTTGAAAACTTAAGTTGTTGAAACTGAAGCAAGAACATTCCAAGCACAAGAACACACTGGAGCTAGCTGACAAGCATTCATTCTCCTAACACCCAAGGGAGAGACCTATTTAAAAACTCAGGTTTCAGTCTACTCTCCAAATAATAGGAGTTGTAATTAGATGCAGTGGGGCTGCTTACTAATTTCAAAGGAAAGAGAAAATAATCTAAGTTATAAAGTGTACACTTAAATTTTTATATATATATATTTTTTAACTTCTCAGCACATTGCACTCTTCAATTACTGAAATGCAAGTATTAAATACATGTGTCTCTCTAAGAGCATAAATATATTGCACTTCTGAGAGCAACCCAAAGTGCTTAGCAATAAAAAAACTTTTTATGTAGTATTTTTGAGACTAAATGTTTTACCCGAGGGCAAGCAAGGTGCTCCACCTGTGGAAGGCAGCACAACAGGCCGGTTAAGAACCCTGGTTGTAATCCTGTCTCTGCCATGTACTAACCATAGATATCAATCAATGTCTCCCTTTCAACACGTGTAACATGATCATAGCATCTACCTGGATGGACTATTCAGGAGACTCAGGAAGAATGCACAAAAGGAACAGTGTCTGGCACACAGTCTTCAGCCAGGGTTAACTAGTGTTAGTTTTTATATTACAGAGTTGATTCCACAGGGAAATATGGTTATTTGGTTAAGTGGTTAAAAATTGTTATTATATACCACATATAATAATATATATCATATGTTATTATATAATATATGTGAAATATATATTATATACTAATGTATATGAAATATATATATTATATACTAAAAATGGTTATTATAAAATCATTACTATCACTAGGACTTAAAAGTTATAATTAAGATAATTCAAAGAAGATACTTAAAATATCTCTTGTTGTGTCTCAAAGCTGTGTTCAGGAATTAAAAATGGACATCTAAGAGTAACATGGAACCATGACAGGAGGAAAAGAAGTATGTTTAAGTAAATTATACTTCAACTAGTTTGTTTTTTTTAAGATTTATTTATTTATTTGAGGGGGGAGTGAGGGGCGGAAGAAGACAGCGTCTTAAGCATTATACTTCAATTAAATGTTCAAACCCAGAGTGTTTCAGGGGGAGAAAGTATCTTTTACAATTAAACTCACTTCGGAGCAGGCCAAATGTCTGACGTCAGTGAACCAGTTGACGTGAGCGCGACAGTGATCAAAGGCATGAATGAGCTCATGGGTGACAACTCTGTTCATGTGGGCCTGATTACGGATGTTGTTCTGGCACAAAACAATCTAGGAGAGACCAAAATAAGAGAAGTTCCATTATGTCTAACACCTACTCACCTTTCGAAACTCCCATCTTCTCTCTGGTATGAGATGGCTCAGCAGCTTAGAGAGCCTCCACCCAATACCTTCCCTCAATCCCACACCTACCCATCCATCAAGGCCTGGTCCTAACGTACATGCTCCATTTAGCGCTCCCAGGAACCAACTTCTCCCTGTTCTCTCTGAACTACAGTAGCACTTAAATGCCATCCTTGGTGGGCTGCTGGACTCCACAGCATCATACTAGGAGTGGGCTTTGGAATGAAGCAAATTCAAACACCAGCCCCACTCCTTACTAACTCGGCGACCTTGGGCAAGTTTCTTAACCTCTTTGCACCTCAGTTTCCTCAACTATAAAAAGGAGATAATTAGAGCACCTACCTCATAGAATTGTGAGAATTAAATGAGAATACATGTAAACTGCTTCTTATCAAGATTCTGAATGAGAAATGAATCAACAATGAATGACCACCACTGTCTCAATCTACTAGAATTGCCAGGGAAAATCCTCAGAAAGACCTTCAGAAAGAAGTGCAAAAAGCCAACAGCACACAGAGCAGGACCCTATAAGAATAATAAAGACATGAGAGGGATCCTAATAATGACAGTTACCATTTATTGTGTACTTACTATGAGCCAGACACCAGGATACGTGCCCACTATTTTATATACAGTGATCCAACACTCATCTTTCAACTAATATTTCTTGAGACCTACTAGTAGATTTATAATCTACTTAGAATTTATAATCTATAATTATAATTTCTAATGTATAATCTATAAATGGTGCTAGAAATTAATCAACTATTTACCAAAATCTTTAAATACATACAATGACAGCTGTCATGAAGAAAAATCCAGGATGTCAAGAGGACATAACAATAAGAATGCCTGACCTGGTCTAGAGGATTGGGAAAGGGATCTCTGCAGAAGGAATTTTTAAACTGGGATCTCATGGATGAACAGGAGTTAAATTTGAGAGGTGGGGAGGGGAGCATTCCAGATAGAGCAACCTGTGCAAAGGCAAGGAGCGCTGAAGTTCTAAAATGTCTGAGAAGCTGAAAGCAGGCCTATACTGCTGTAGCACGGAGCTATAGGGGATAGGCACGAGATAAGGCTGGTGAGGTTGGCTAGAGCCAAATCACTCTTTATCCTGAGAATCGTGGAAGTCACCGAAAGGGAGCAGTGAAACAGGGTGGTGCTTTTGTTTATCCTTTTGACTACAGTGGGAAAAATAAGCAGAAGATGACCAAAACTGGATGCAGAGAGACTTCCTAAAGATTAAAGAGGTATTCTAGGCAACAGGTAATGGTATTTGAGCAGGGACAGAGAGATGCCTCCCCAAAAAATATAGGAAATAAACGGGACAAAAGTTGGTGATGGATATAAAATATGGAAAAGGAATTAGAGGTACAAAGATGATCTCTACATTTCTGGCTTGGGTAAGAGGTTGGAAGGTGGTAAAATTCACTGAGATATGCAAAATTACAACACCAAGTTGGATGGGGATAGGGGATGGTATAAACCAGCAATTTGGACTTGGACAAATCTGTGAGGTCTCAGGTGCCTTTAAGACATCGAAGTGTAGGTGTGAAGGCCATTTGGGTATATAGATGTTAAGTTCAAAAGAGAGCTCTGATCTAGGGAAATAAATGAGATCCCCTTGGCAAACTGTAGAGGAAGAAAAGAAGGGAATCTAACATCAAGGATTAAGAGACTTCAACATTTAGCAGCTGACAGAGGAAGGTGAGCTAGCAATGGAGGAACCAGAAGAGTGTCACATACCAGGAACCAGGGGAAGAGAGTGTCTGGCATTACCCACGAAAGCGTCTGGCATTACCCACGAAAGCCAAGGGTACACATGCTACATGACCCAGCAATTCTGCTTCTAGACAAATACGTAGGAGTAACTTCTGCACATGTGCACCAGGAGAAAAGGTGAGAAATATTCACAGCAGCATTGTTCATAATAACAAAGTCAGAAACAATATTAAGTATGGTTAACTGCTGTACACTGATAGAGTGGAGGACTGTGTAACAGTCCAACTACAGAAACGAGAGCTGTGTACAACATGAAAGAATCTCAACAAAATAATGGTTACAGAAGACTCTGTGTTGTATGATTTCATCAAACTACAAAGTATCACACAGAACTCAAAGCATTCCACGCATAAAACTTAAAACCCAGGCAACTAAATAACACATAGTTTGACTGTACATGTCTATGGTAAAACCATATGAGAAAAGCAGGAAATGACTATCACGAGAGTCAGAATAAGAAAGGGAGAGGAAATGTGATCCAAGAGGGGGGCACAATCTTCTGAAGTCCTGGCGATGTCCTATTTCTCAAGTCTGGGTGGCAGGTACAAAGCTACTCCTTTTAGTACTACAACCAAAAGCATGCACACAGGTTTCTTACTCTTCTGTATGAATGAGACACTTCATGATACAAATTAGAATTAAAAAAAAATAAAAGGAGAAAGTACCCAACTATGCTCAACACTGCTGAGAAGTAAGCTAAAAGTTCGAAATGTCCCCTCTATTTAGCCCCAAGGGAGAAATAAATTCACCTGAGACCCATTTTGAGAGCTACAAGTATTGTTATTATCATTTTACAAATGAGGAAACTGAGAATAAGGCAAATAACTTGCCCAAGCCCCACAGCTAATAAGCAAGGGAAGTAGATTTGAACTCAACTCTACCAGACTCCAAAACTCAGACCTTTCACACTTATGTTTCTTTTTCTCATGATTACTACAAAATACCTATAAATAACCAAAATACACATAAAATTCCCCAGGAGGAAACAACTAAGTATTATCAAACAGGGTTGTATGTTCAAGGTGGAAGGTGTGACTTATAAAAACTTCATCTACCCTCATCACATGCCCTAATTCTTCTACCACCTCCAAGATGCTGTCAAAACCCCCTGATTACTTAAAACTTTTATTGAATGCTTTCTATGCTTACTATGATAAGCACCTTATACAAGGTATCTCATTTAACTCTCATAACTATACTATAAGAATGATACAATCACTACCCGTATTTTCCAGATGAGAAAACTTACTCCCCTAGTCGAAAATGTTCTAAGGTATATCAGCTCAGCATTCAAAGTCTCCCACCATATGGCTTTCCTTTTCTTCCAATCCTATTTCCCCGTATTCTCCACACATTCCTGTCCCCCAGCTATGTTAGACAACATGCCACTCTCCAAATACACCTTGTCTTTTCCCAACACACCACCTTTGCTCATGCTACCCTTTCTTTGGGTAACAGTCTTCATCTTCTTTGCCACGGAAGCAGCTTTATACACTCTAGCTGAATCTGTAGGTATCTTGCAATCACCTTACCGTCCCATTGTGGTAACCACACCCCCCTAAAATAGTTTAACCTGCCTAACTTTATCATTGTCTTATCTCCCCTATGAGAGCATAAGCTCCTGAAGAGTAAGAACCATAACTATTCATTTTTTGAATCTTACATAAAGTCTACCCAACATAATGGCCAGCATGCCAAGGTCCTTAGAAAATATTGGGAAAGAGAACAACTTGGCAAAAATGCCTACCTGAGATGTTGACGCATCAAAACCTCCGCTGACATTGCCATTACAGTCTTCACAAGAAAAGTGTCTTTCTCTGTTAACAGCACTAAAAGGCAAGAAAGCATTAAAGATAAAATGTCCAAAAGCAGTATGCACTCAGTACAGGAGAAAGAGCCCTGGGCAAGGAGTCAGGAGCCCCTTGTCATAAATCCCCTCTACCACTAACACACAGGAAACCTTGGGAAGCCTTCAGGACTAAGTTCTCTCATCTGTGATATAAGGAAATCACCCCTGCAAAATCTACCCTAGTTCAAATTCCATGACATGGTTCCATAAAGCATTTGGTCCACTGACTAAGACCATATTGGGAATACCCTGGAGCTGCTCCCCTCGGGCCAGAAGGTCACCTCCCTAATCTCCTCCAAGTTAAACAACCCCTGGAAGGCTCCTGCATAACAAGCTGAGATTTCTCCTCCATGAAGGACAACACTGGGACTGGAAGAGAGGAAAAGCCAGGTTTGGTAACTACTTACAAGACTTTATGTGTGGTCTTTACTAAATACTGGAGATGAATGGTAAAGCCAGAGATTTACAGTTAGGACAGAAGATGTATGCAGAGATCAAGACCTACCTGGAAAGAATACAGCCAGCCCATCCCCACCACCTACCACATGGAAAAGGTTTTGTGGCCTGAAGTAAAAACCTGTAAGTAGTTCTAGTATGGGGTTTTTATGTTTTTAGCAGCCTGAATAGAGACCAGCACTTTAAAAAGATTTACTTACCAACCGGAGTGCTTCATGGCATCAAGTAGAAGTTTGACATATGGATCTAAAAAGATATTGATTCAATTAAGCATGCTAATTGGAAAAAATAGCACCAATTAAATTATCCAAAAAGCAGTAAATTATCAAAAAGGAACTCACAAATCTTAATGAAGTAATACTATCTTAAAAGTGGTAAAAATGGATATGAAAAGACAAGCTTAAATTAACATAAAAAGAAGTCTTCAATGAAATAAAACACTGACACGAATACCAAGATGGGTACTACTGAACATCTTCAATAATACCAAAAATGATTTGAAAGCTCTTTTTTAGTTACACGATCAAAAACAGCATACTGAAGCACATACCAAAAGAATGAGGCAGTTTGGGGCCACATCCATAGAAAGGAACAGCAGCACGGTATTCAGATTAGAAGGTAGTTACAGATCCCCACTGGCATCTTTCCTGGTCAGACCACAGGCTAACAGAATCCCATTCTGAGTACCATACTCTAAACAGGACCTGCCAACTGAAGCTCTTCCTCGAGAGAAGGCAGTCAGAACAGTACAGGACTATGTTCAGTAAGAAGCAAGAAAGGAGTTGTGGATTTGGAAAGGAGAATACAAAACTGAACTAGGACCACAATGGCTTCAGGTTTTGAAGAAGTGCCATGTGGAAATAGATCCCATCAATATTTCTTCAGAGGACAGAACAAGGACCAAAGAGTAGAAGTTACAGTATGAGAAAGGATTCTTCCAACAACTAAAGCTGTTAATAAAAATACAAGTGGCCTCGGTAACCTGTTCCAGCAGAGGTCTATAAACTCTCTGGTCGGTGATGGCTCAGAGGTTTTCCTATAGGGGGTGGAAAGGCCTAGATGACTCCTGAGGGCCCTTCTAAGCAGCCACGAGCCTGTGATAATTGCAGGAAAGTACAACAAACCCCAAATGCCTCTAATATTAACTTTCACATAGTGGTCTCATCTGAGTGTACAAATGGGCAGAGTATTAATATGACGTAAGCGAAAAAAGAAAAAAAGAAAAGAAATCAAGGTTGGTTTTTTTTAAGGGTTGAAAGCAAAAACAAGTGAGTAAAAAAAAAGTAATGAGAGATGAGAAAGATAAGCATGGGTTACTACTTTAGTAACCTGCCCCCCTCTTAAGAGTGTTAACAGTAATACAATTATTAGTAATAAGCATTTTGTGTGTGTGTGCATGTGTGTGTGTGTCAAGTGCCAGGAACTGTATCAAGTGCATTATTATTCAAGCAACTAAGAGAGCCTTACAAAGTTAAAGTGGATTCCAAAATCTATAGTCCTCTTACTAAAAAATAATCATAACAATAATTGTAGGGAGCGCGGGGCGGCGGGGGGGGGGGGGGCGGCGGGGGGTCTGATACTTCAAACAAGACCTGCAGTATTTAAAATGGATTTACTTTGGGGCACCTGGGTGGTTCAGTGGATTAAAGCCTCTGCCTTCACTCAGGTCATGATCCCAGGGTCCTGGGATCGAGCCCCGCATCGGGCTCTCTGCTCTGCAGTGAGCCTGCTTCTCTTCCTCTCTCTCTGCCTGCCTCTCTGCCTACTTGTGATCTCTGTCTGTCAAATAAATAAATAAAATCTTAAAAAAATAAAATAAAATGGATTTACTTTAAAGAAAAAGGGAACAAAGATCTCCCTGAGGCTCAGTCCTAGGAACAGCATAGTTAAGTTACAGGTTGACGCTTTAATACCACTAACACTTCTCTCAACATCCCTTCAGGGGAGCGTTGAGGCCTGTAAATTCCTCCTGGGGCTCACGGTCAGCCCACCACCATCTTCACAGTCTACCTCCATATCTCCTCCACTGTTTGTCTCTTCCACTGTAAGCAGTTATCCATTACTCGGCTCCTGATATGCTCACACTTACCATTCATAAAACCTATTCCTCACAACCCTGAGAGGCTTTTTATCCCTACCCATTTTTGTGTGTGTGTGCAGATAAGGATAGAAGGGATCAGAGAGTTAAGTCAGTCTTCCACACCTGATAAGGAGAGGCACCAGGATTTGAACCCACATCTAACTGTGCAGTCCATGTTCTTTCCACTGTGTTCCACTTCATAAAAGGTACAGTCCTGGTCCCTACCCATCTTTGTATTTCCCCACACCAGAACCTAGGAGGCATTCAATATACATTTCCAAGTGAATACAACCTCATTATCCCCATTACCACTCTTCTTCCCACTCCCTTGAGTCCCAAATAAGAACGCTGGAGAATCTTCAGGTGGTTGACTTTTGAACTGTAATGGGCAGCTATGAGATAGTAACCTTGCTTTAGGACCAATAGGTTTAAGACTTTTTATTTTCTAAATATACCTGAAGTAAACTTAGAAAGTCCATATATCAATGTAAAGGAGTTAAGAAATCTCTAGTGCAATGTCCCTGGGACTAGAGAAATTGGTCAGCAGGTAGGTGTGTCCCCTATTTAACCCACAGCAGTGGTTCTTGACCCTTTGGGGGTTGGGCCTTTTTGAGAATATGATGAAGTTCCCCAGAAAAATGCATTCAGGTGCATAGACACAGGATTTCATAGCCCATTTCAGAGGTTTCCACACTCGGAACCCATCTATGTATGAAGGTTAAAAACCCCTCGCAATGGAGAACGGTTTGCAAAACTGCTTTTCTGCCCTCAGCAGTCATGCTTTAATTAACGTGACTCTTTAAAACTCTGCTTCACCCGGACTATGAAGTCCCCACACCGCTGCATAATTTATATAAGAAATCAGAGGACCTGGGGCGCCTGAGTGGCTCAGCGGGTTAAGCCTCTGCCTTGGGCTCAGGTCATGATCTCGGGGTCCTGGGATCGAGCCCCACATCGGGCTCTCCGCTCAGCGGGGAGCCTGCGTCCTCCTCTCTCTGCCTGCCTCTCTGCCTACTTGTGATTTCTTTCTCTCTGTCAAATAAATAAATAAAAATAAAAAATAAAAAATTTTTAAAAAGAAATCGGAGGACCTGTCAGATCAGTGCCTGTGACTGAAAAAGGCAACCTCCCATCCGACTCCTTCCTCATTCCACAAGCAAGAGCAGGGCTGAACACGGCCTCAACACCTCCTCTAACAGGGAAACTGAGGCCCAACATGCCCCCTTCCCCCCCACCACTCCCGCCCCAAGACGCTGAATCTACCTAGACCCTACGCAGAGGTGCCTGAACTCTGCTCATGGGGCTGAACCCAGAGACCCCTGCCCTCCGGGTCGCAGACACCAACGGGCCCACCCCCAGCCGACCCCCGGCACCCGGGCCACGGCTCCTACTTGTCTCCAGAGTCTTCAGGAGCATAAGCTGGCACTTCTGGTTGTTGGTGAAGAAGCTGGAAAGGAACCCTTGCCCGGGCTTTCCCTCAGCCAGCCGCTCGGGTAGGACCTGGCACGCGACGTGTTGCTGCTGCGGCTGTTCCTCCGCCGCGGGACCGGGCGGGCGCTGGTCCGCAGCTCCTGCCATGCCGCCCGGGGACCTCGCCGCTGCCTCACCTCCCGCCTCGGGCGGCCGGGGATGAGATCGGGGAAAGGCGACAGCCCTCCAGCCAGCCCGGCCGCCCCGAACCTCCTTCCGCCTGCCCCACCAGGCCCCAGGTAGGGCGACAGCCGCAGAGCGCGTAGGAAGACGTTGGGGCGGCTGGGCCTCCGAGCCCTGCAATGGACGCAGGGCGGGGCGAGAGGAGCGGGGCGGGGCGAGAGGCGCGGGAAGGAATGGGGGCGGGGCTCCAGATCCCCGCGGAAGGAGTCAAATCTGGCCGCTGCACTGGCTGGCGTCTGTCTCCAGGGCTGCTGTGGGCTTCGCTGGGGACCCTCGGCGTGGTTGGCCGATCCTCGTAAGCATGGTTCCGCAGCCCACCTCCTCGTGGACACTCATTCCTCAGTACTGGCCACTAAAGTCCCCTCACGCTCCGAAGGTCTCAGGCATCCAGTTGCAATCTGGCCCACCCATCTCCTGATGTCCCAAGCCATTTCGAAAGCAGTGCTTTTCAGAAACGTTTGAAAGCTGCCATTATAATTACTGGTCATATCAGTATCTTCAAATTTTTTTCTACCTCACCTGGGCCCAATGGCCCACCCTGCTCTCTTGTCACCCCAAATAACTTTCTGCTAACAAAACACAACCAGTTTACTTCTACCTCCAACCCTTAATTGGCTTCCATTTTTAAGCCCCTTTACTCAGTCCTTATGATCCAGGTCCTGATCAAATCTACCTATCCCACAGGGCTTTCCCAGTTACCTTAATCAAAATTATTCTCTCCTGATCTCCCAAGGTACAAAGTACCCTGCATCTGTTATCATTTTCGTCACAACCTGCCAGGTTTTAACTAATTTGTATTTCTCATTTTCCACTAATTTTTTTTAAGATTTTATTTACCTATTCGAGAGACAGAGACAGAGACAGAGAGTACACAAACACAGGGAAGGGCAGAGGGAGAGGAAGAAGCAGACTTCCCAGTGAGTGGGGGCTAGATCCCAGGTTCCTGTGCTCTCAACCTGGGCCAAAGGCAGACAGTCAACCAACTGAGCCACCCAGGCGCCCCTCTTTTGTCCACTAAATTACTCAGTTCAGCTCACGCATTTATTCAGCATCTACTATGATGGCCCAAACATAATGGCAGAGACTGAGGAAACAATAATAAGAGAATTGATGAGGTTGAAGAGGAGCATATGATTTATGTGAGAAATGTATAGAAATAATATAGGCTCAAGAGACCTTGAGGATTATGAACAGTGTTTTATGTGTCATGGATGCTTGATAAATATCTTGATTGAATGCAAATCAAAACCACAATGAGATATCACCTCACACCTGTTAGAATGGCTAAATATAAAAAAGACAAGAAATAACAAATGTTGGTGAATATGTGGAGAATAGAGAACACTTGTGCACTATTGAAGGGAATGTAAATTAGTGAAGCCACTCTGAAATACAGTATAGAGATTGTTCAAAAAATTAAAAATAGGACTACCATATGATCCAGTAATTCCACTTCTGGGTATTTATCCAAAGAAAACAAAACACTAATTTGAAAAGATACATGCATCTCATGTTCACTGCAGCATTTTTTACAATAGCTAAGATATGGAAGCAAACTAGGTGTCCATTGATGAATGAATGAAGAAATGGTCGTATAAAAAAATGGAAAACTGTTCAGTCATAAAAAAAAAAAGAATGAAATCTTGCCACTTGCAGCAACATGGCATTTGTATTGATCAGGAAGTGGTAAAAGCACTAATTTGTAGTGGATTTAATCAAGGATACATGCTGTAATCACAAGGATAACCATTAAAAGAACAGCATTAAAGGGCAAAACTAATGCACTAATGAGGGGGGAAATGAAAAATAAGCAAATTGGATGGGATACTAGGATTATTCATCATTTGAAATATTACAAAAAAAACAAACACCTCCTATGTACAGATTCCTAAAATTATAATAGTTTTCTTAAGCCACTTTTTATTGAGTTAACTTTGGATACATTACTTCTAACCTCCACTACAACCCTATAAAATAAGGATTAATATCACTATTTTGCTGATCAAAAAAAAAAAAGTGGGTTCAGCCATATTGAATAATTTATCCAGGACCACACAGCCACCTTTCAATCTATTTAGGGAACTAAAACATAAACATATAGAAAACTACACTATTACAGTTATTGTAATGGGTCCACAATACTCAGGAAAGGCTAGATGGAGAAGACGGGGCCTGACATTGACCATATCCTGTAAGCACATGAAATACTATTTGAAATATCATTCAGCTACATGAATAAGGAAATAAATGCAAATTAAAAGCTGTAATTTTCCCCTACCAAATTAACAAACATTTTTTTCAATATTCATCACTGAAGGCAACAAAGAAAACTAGAAAAAAATATGCCAAAATATGATCAGTAGTTGCCTAGGTATTGGGATATTTTTATTATATTCTGATTTTCCTAGTGTTCACAATAAGAAAAGTAAACTTTAAAAAATTGAATAAGCTTTTGGTGCAATTTGTGAAACTTCATCCCTTTATAGTATAAAGACATAGAGTGGAATGGAAAGGTGTTAGGAGAGCGATAACGAAGTGCAAATACAAAGGACTAAGTTAAAAAGAGAAAAGTAATGACCACAAATAAGAGTATGGGCAAAGATTTAGCTAACAGGATTTTCATTTCTCCATGGCAGCACTAATTAAGAGCAAAAAGGATAGAAAGTTTCAATGTCCAAGGGATACAATGGAATACATGAAACCATGTTGTTGTAGTCTTTTTAAGTATATTCATAAAAATTAAGTTACAAAACGGCATAAACGTGATTCCATTTTGAAATTTCATTTACTGTATGCATGGAAAGGGTCTAGAAGCCCGCTCCAGTGTTCACAGTGGTTATTTCTATGTGGATGAGATTTGGGTGTTTTGTTTTCTTGTGTGCTTCTCTTCGTTTTCTAAAGCAAAAATTGTTGCTTTTTTATTGGAAGTTTTTTGAATATATCACAGCAATACATGAAGTTGCATATCATTTTAAAGTGCTTTCCATCTTTCAGCGTTTTAATAATATTTAATCTATTTTTCGAGGGCCAACAAAAATTCAGTAAGTTTCTAGCCTTTCCTCAGCTTTCCAGGCATTTCTGAATGTTGGGAAAGAAACAAAACGGTCCCCACAGCCCTCGGCGGAGATACACTACACGGCCAGCAGTCGCCAGAGACTGACAGGAATCTACTTCCGGAAGGAGTCAGCCCCACGAACCAGAAGCGAATGAGAGCAGGCGCGCAGCATTCTGGGAAGACCTGCGGGAGCTGGGTTGGGCGGGGCTGGGGTTGCTGGCTGTTACCAGGACAACTGGAAGCGATTGGCGGTTTTCCGAGGTTTGCAGCCGTTAAGCTGCAGAGGCTGAGATGCTCAGAGGTCATCTGGGATGAGTGAAAAGGACAAGAGGGCCTTTCTAAGAGAAGACTGTCCTATCAGGAGGTTTTCTGGTCGTGACCCGCAGCGGGAACACCTGCCCTGGGGCTGTGGGTCGTGCCCACCTGCTCTTGCTCCTTGCGATGAAAGTAAGTGTGGTCCAGTGACTCCTGTCACTTCTCTGATTTTCTTCTGCCTTGTAGAAAATGTAACTTGATAATTGCAGTATCACATTGCGATGTGTTTTAATAGCAAGGTAAATTTTTTTTCAGTTGAGGAAAATTACAAGAAAAGGAAAAAGAAAACTCACCAGTCATCCCAACTGCCTGGCAGTGAGTTAAATTTTTCATTTTATTACCTATCACTTCTTTTCCCAGCACAAATGTTTTTTACACAGTTAACCTTATTTGAGGAAAATCATCTTGTATCCGGCTTTATATCATATATATGTATATATGATACAATTGTTGTTAAAATCTTAGCAACAAAGAAGGCTTTGAAGATCTTAATGTAAATCTATTTGTAGTGAATTTAAGAGACAGAGATGAAGGGGACGCAGCATGTGAAGACAATTCTTTCAAGAAGTTTGGCTGTAAAGGAAAAGAGAAGGGTCAGTAACCAGAGAAGAATGGCAAGTGAAAGAAAAAAGTTGGGGTTTTTCCTGAAGAAGAGGACATTTAGTGATATTTATTATTACAAGAGGAAAAACGAGTAGTCAGAGGTTAAACATACTGCCGAGAAAGCAAATAACTGATTGAATAATTCCCTAAAGAACTAGAGGAGATAAGGTCCACACTTCAAGTACATAAATTAGGTTAGGAGGTGAACTGGGTAGGAGGATGTCAAGGTGGATTATGGATGTTAGTAATTTTTAAGCTATTACAAGTTACAAGTTGGCAAGAGTAATAAAGATATAGATACAAATGGCCAACAATAGGTATGCTCAGCCACATTAGTAGTAATATAAATAAATGGAATATTAAATACCTATTAAATTGGAAAAGATTAAAAAGCATGGGGCATGTGACTCTTGATCTCAATTTGAGCCCCATGCAGGGTGTAGAAATTATGAGAAATAAAATCTTTTTTAAAATATTTTAATATTTTAATATTAATATTTTATTAATATTAATATTTTATTATTATAATTATATTATAATTATAATTTATAATTTATATATTATATTATAATTATATATTATATATAATATATAATATATATTATATTATAATTATTATTAATTATTAATATTTTAATATTTTAGAATATTAAAATAGAAAAATAGAAATATAAATAAATAATAATAAATAAATAATAAAAATAAAAATAGAAACTATTTTTTAAATTTTTTAAAAAGAACATCTTCAGGTTTTATAGGAAGGGAATGTAGAGTTGCAGTCTGATTGACTGGCCTGATTGACTGGCCTGATACATAATCAGTGGGATGCTTTGAACCATTAAAAGGGAATGTAGAGTTGCAGTCTGATTGACTGGCCTGATTGACTGGCCTGATACATAATCAGTGGGATGCTTTGAACCGTTAAAAATTATTTAGAAGACTATTTAATGATAAGGAAAGATATGTAAAATACATTGTTACGAGAGAAAAGTGGGATATGAAAGCACCAATATGTAGGTTCTTAACCACATGATGGTTTTGTTGTTCTTGTTGTTCTTTAGGTATTCTGCTTTCTGCTTATCTGTATTATACATGATATATATTTTATAAGGACATATAAAATGTTGCTCATTTAAAGATGTGAATAACTTTACAAGTAAGGAAAGAAGTTGGAGAAGTTCTCTCCTGATAACCTTGAAGTTGATTATAACTCTCTGTGAAGTAGGAGATCAAAAGAAATTAGATGCTTTAAAAAGCTATAAGACCTGTTTTTAAAATATATTTTATAGATACTTATTATTTATCAATGCCCCACCAGTCTCACAAAAGATTAAGTGTGCTCAGAAAGAGATATATGCTATAGTAGAAGAAAATGATCAGAAGAGGCAAAAGATAACTGGAAAACAAACAAGATCAAAATAAAGGCAAGCATATGTTAATATCCAAAAAAATCATGCCAAAAGGTCCTTTGTAATTGCTAGAGGGGTGCCACCACAAATTAGTCTCTGATGTTCCTAGAAACTAAAACAAAAGGAAACGTAGTTCTAAGTTTCACATGGTCTATAAGAGTTTTTCTTAAGTTGCTTAAGAGAAGTGCAATTTGGTATAGAAACCTGAGAAAAAAATTCCCCCTAAGCTTCCTATATGGCAATAATATGAGATTCACCTATGACTATTTTTATTTGTGTTTATTCTGTTTTTATAGAATTTAGGAACATCTCAGAAAGGCTGTACTCCTCTTTACTAACTCAATAATTACAAGCGTTCATTAAGTACTGTAAGATATAGAAACACATGTAAGACAAAGTACCTGCCCTCATCTATTGTGAAAGAATAAGTATAATATATAATAGCATGTTTACAATATATAATGAATAACTAGTAAGATGAATAATGAGTATGATGAGTAATAGAATGATTAATGTGAATAACTATAAATCAAGGCACTGTTTGAAGCAAAAAAGTGAGATGGGATTCCTGCAGTATATAGAAATACTTTCAGCCAGTGGGATCATGTTTAACCATTTGTAAAAGGGGATGATATTCCCCCTTTTTACAGAGATTTGATAAATTTGATAAATTGTCCAGGGTCACATGGCTAGTAAAGGAGAGAGGCAGGATTTCAAACCAGACCTCTCCCATGCAAACCACCTTCTTAACTACTGCACCTTATGGGAGAGGTAACATTCAAATAAACTTTAAAGGATGGAAAAAGTTATGTCAGGCAGAGTTTGGGGAAAGATAATCTAGGTGGAGAGAATAGCACTAAACAAAATCAGAAATTTTGGAAAGCATAGGGTCTGTTTTGGATCATACACACACACACACCCCAGACAAGTGAGATAAATGTAGGTAAGCACTAGAAACGTAAGACTAGAAAGGTTGGGACAGATTTTTTTAATTTTTAAGAATTAGGGCATAGCTTACCTGATAAAGGACTCAGGTCTCAGGGCCTGATAAAGCAAGAATTTTAAGCACAGAGACCTTGAACCTGAAAATTCTATGTGAGGACTCTGAATGGGAAACATGAGAGACATTTGGTCTAGGTTAAGGATTCACCCCACCCAGGTGAGGAGCGGGTCTAATGGCAAATAATAGAATCCGGCTACACATTAACTGTGTAAAATTGCCCAGGTAATGTAAGTTATTTGGACATTAATTTTTTTTATTTCTTAAAGGAGGAGGAAGAAGACTGTCAGACAGGATGATATCTTAATATCTCTTCTAGTACTAGCATCCTGTGATCACATACGCCAAAGATTGCAAACTCAAATGCCTAAATTAAGGATCAGGAAGGTTTGATAAATAAGTAAATGAATTTGAAATAAGAAAAATAAGGAATGGTAGAGATTAGAGTGGTAGTTTAGATGCTCCATCTAAAACTCCAGCCAATTTTTTCATGAATGGGGACCCAGTGTTGCCAATTTTCTAATTTTTCATGAGAAATAAGAATACCGTAATTTTAAGAATATGATACAGAACAAACAAAACACCTCTGCTGGCTAAATATAGTCCATGAGTCACTAATTTTCAACCTCTGCTACAGATAAAAGGGCCTAAACAAGAATACTAAGTGTTTGAAAAGAACTAAATATGAAGAAAAAGGAAGGAATCAAGGAGAATACCAAGATTTCCCCTAGGTAACGAGAAGGAGGTGGGAACATTAAGATAAATGTTAAAAATCGGTAGAAGGTTTGGAGAGAAGGTGCTTGGCGGTGATTTTTTTGAACACAGGACAGACTTCTCAGTCATAGGTGTCCACAGCACACAAAATGAGTTCAAGAAATCTGTGGGATTTAGCAGGTCAAAAAGTCACAAGAAATGTAAGACAGGAGTTTTGGGAGAGAGGATGAAACAGGAGTTAAAGATATACGATTCATTCTCTCAAAGTTTTATTAAACATACATTAAAATATGTATTTGTTATTTCTTAAGATTCTATATTCTGTGAGGGCAAAAACCACATTTTTTTTCATCACTTATCCAGCACCTAGCACAATGCACGGTAGATGCTTAATGTATATAGAATAAAAAAATTAATAAATAAACCATGTGCTTCACAGTACACAAGCTACAGTGTTGAATTAGAAAATGTTCTCAAGTTTATAGACTAGAAAGTAAGTCAAGTCTTATATATATATAATTAACTAATCAGTTTGAAAGCAGTACCATTAAGAAAAGGCACCATGGAATTCAGAAGACAAAAAAATTTTTAGAAGTTACACTGGGTTTTGATAATAGATAGTTAAGATTGGATCATGCAGATGTTGGGAGGAACTAGTCAGAAGCATCTAAGTTAAAGGTGCATACTTTTCTTCTGAAAGTAGGGAAGTGTTTGAGACTGCCAAGATAGTGAATAGAGAAACAGTCTGAAGCCAGAGCCTTGAGAATGTAAATGTAGCCACATGTAAAGGTAAGGAAGGAGAAGCAACAAAGTAAACAGGGAAGAAGTCATCAGAAAGATAAGAGAAGCATCAGGAGAGTGAGTTACATAGAAACTGAAAATCCACGTTTCGGGTGCCTGGGTTGCTCAATGGGTTAAGCCTCTGCCTCTGGCTCAGGTCATGATCCCAGGGTCCTGGGATGGAGGCCTGCATCAGACTCTCTGCTCAGCAGGGAGCCTGCTTCCCCCTCTCTCTGCCTACTTGTGATCTCTCTATCAAATAAATAAATAAAATCTTTAAAAAATTAAAATTAAAATTAAAAAAATTAAAATCCACGTTTCAAGAAAGAGAGGTCAGTCAGTATTGTCAAATACTACAGACAGCAGGCCAGCAAGAAGGAGGATTTAAAGCCATTGGATTTAGTGATTAAGGAAATAATTGATGACTTTCAACTAAACAATTTCATTATTGTTGACCAATGAATAAGAGGAGAGGAGCATAAAAGACCACTAGAATTTTGATTTGCTGAGGGTGGAAGAGAATGGAGTTGCTTAGGAGCAGGGGGCGGAAACTAGAAGAGGAGAAGATTAGGTTGCAAAAAAGGATAAATTCATAAAGCAAAATTTTACAGGATCTAAACAGTAACGAGAAAAACTAGAAAGACAAAACTAAAAGAAAAGAGAAAAGAGTCATTTGTCAAGAATCAGCATTATAATTCTAACAAATATATCTCAATAACAAAGATAATATTTTAAGTAATCTCTCAACATATTTTTCCTACTTGGTTACCTCATTTCTTTTTATCCTTATGGCCCAAAGTAACTTCTGGTACATTGAAAAATAGTATTAGAACTTTAACTTAATAATATTTCTTAATGCTTCCTGAAAATCCTCTTTTTATAAGTGAATGGATATCATAGTACATAACTCCTGCATTTTCTGTTATTCCACATCCCTTCAAGAATCCACCCCTCCGCAAATGTAGCTTGTGTAGTTCAAGTGGGGCTGATTCCCAAATCCCCACCCAGCCCCCACTCCTGTGTTTGAGCCCAGATCTGGCCAATGACAACCATCACTGATCCTTTCACTTACACTATAAGGAAAAAGACTGTCTTTCTGTGACGTCGTAGGAGCCAACAACCATGTAAGCATGGAGCAGTTAGGCCACCTTTGCCACCACATGGAGGCTTGTGTAAAATTGGATCCTGGAAGATAGAAACCAAATCCTGATGATGTTATTTAGCCCAGCAATCCAGATATACCTCACGACTAGTTTGACCACTGGACTTTTCAGTTAAATGAGCCAATTAGCTCTCTTTTATGCTTAAACTTGGGTTTTATCTGGACTTCTGTGATTTACTACTCAAAACATCCTAACACAGGTATCCTTCATTAAGTCAGCATCATTTCTGTTTCTTCTATGCCTTTATTTTTTTTAAGATTTTATTTGTTTATTTGACAGAGAAAGAGCATGAGCAGGGGGGCCAGCAGGCAGAGGGAGAGGGAGATGCAGGCACGTCACTGAGCAGGGAGCCCAGTGTGGGGTTCAGATCCCAGGATTTGGGAATCATGGCCTGATCCAAGGGCAGATATTTAACTGACTGAGCTACCCAGGGGCCCCTCTATGCCTTATTTTAAATTTGTTACTCTAGAATGTACTCTGTAATGTATTCCACAGTTCTCACTAAATTAATCCACAAATTTAGTACAATCTCAATCTTAATCCCAGTGGTATTTTAAGAACTTTTTGTTGTTGTTTGCCTGTTTGGGAACTAGGCAGAATTACCCCAAAGTTCACAGAAAGGAAAAAAAAAAAAAAAAACATTAAAATACCAAGAAAAATAGGGGAATATAATCAGATACTGAAACATATTATAAAGCAAGAATAATAAACATAGGGTGGTGATAGAGTATGACTGAACAGTCATGGAACAGAATCCAAAGCTTAAGTGTTATTATTTAATATATTTGCATATTTAATATATGGTAAATCAAGAAATGGTTAGTTCAATAAAGTATTTAATATTTTAAGGTCAATGAGCCAGATTTGGGGGAAAATACAATCAGATCTCTACCTTATTTATCATTCTAGAATAAATCCCAAATGGGTTCATGACTTAAATGTGAAAATTGAAGCAAGACTGATTCTCAATATATATTGGTTGGTATATAGTTGATACAATCTTTAACAATATCTGCTAAATTTTTAAATGTGAATACCTTTTGACATAGCTTTTCAATTCTAGGTATTTATCCTATAGAAACAAAGTATATGTATAAAGATAAGGATGACAATAGAGCACTGGAATATCAAAAATAGTATACACATGTGGAATAATTAAGTTATGGAGTATCTATACCATGCAACCTCAAAGAAGCAATATCACAACCAAGAGGTGAAAATTGATTCTGGAGGGTGGGAGGAGGACAAAAAAACTTATTTTTTACATACGAAGCACAAATATATACATAAAGTACATAAATATACAGTTTATATGTAGCATTGAAATTTCATGGAAGGGATGATTAAGAAAAAAATGTCTAAACAGGCTTCATGGGACAATAATGAAAAAAAGACTGAGAATAACTGATCTATAAAATTCATTACAGTCCAACTGTTGAAAAGAATGAGGTAGATGTATATTGACAAAAGAAGATGCCCAAGATGCAGGATGTTTTAAATGAAAAAGAAAGAAACCAGTGTAGATAGTCTTGTGGTGAAAAACAACTTCTTAAACATGACTCCAAAGCCCAATACTATTAAAGTTCAGGTTAAACTACACAAAATTAAAGATTACTTCATGGGGAAAAACCCTACCCACCCACTACCCTACACACACACACACACACACACACACACATGCACACATTAGAATTCAAGTTGAAACAACAGCCCAAGAGAAAATATTTGCAAAATACATGAAAAAGTATATGCCATTAATAAACAAAGAGCTCTTTTATGTCAATAAAAAGGTTTAACACCCTAACAAACACATCTGCTAAAGACCATAAACAAGCAAATCACAGACACACCAAATAAGCATATGAAAATAGTTATATTCTTGCTAGTTAAGAAATACAAATAATCCCAGATTCCTGGGTGGCTCAGTCGGTTAAGCGTTTGCCTTCAGCTCAGGTCATGAGCCCAGGGTCCTGGGATCAAGTCCTGAGACGGGCTCCTTGCTCAATGGGGAGCCTGCTTCTCCCTCTGCCTGCTGCTCCACCTGCTTGTGCTCTCTCTTCTCTCTGACAAGTAAATAAATAAAACAATTTTTAAAAATTTTTTAAAGAAATACAAATAATCCCGGCAATGAGATAACATGTTTTCATTGGATTAGACAGGTTTGCAAAGATTGGTGTCGGCAGAGATATGAGATAGGGCTCTGTCCGAGTATGAATAGGTTCAGCCCTTCTGAAGTACAGTTTGGCAACATGTATCAAAATGTTAAATACAAATACCTTTGAATCAGCAGTGGTGCTTCTAGGAATATATCTAAAGGTGATCATCAGATAGGCCAGAAAATATGCATGTGTAAGAATGCTCTTTATAATATTGGTTAAAAATGGGAACCAACTTAAAATTTTATATAAGTAAGAGTCTAAATGTACTTTTGAGTGAAAAGAGCTTGTTACAAAGCATCATGTTCATCGTAATGCTATTTATATAAGTTATGTATAAGTACACATAGAAACAATATTTTTTAAATGTTAATGGAAATTTCTGTGGGATTTCAAGTGAGTTTCAAGCTTATGCAAAAATGAGAGAATAGTATGAACTCCTATGTACCCTCCTACTCACCTTCAACTCATATCCAATCTTAGCTCATCTATATTCGCACCCACTCCCTCGCTCAACCCAATTTTTGAGGTAAATCCAAAACATTTTATCTGTAAATGGTTTAATACATACCTCTAACAGATAAGGATGATTCTGAAACAATGTCCACGCCATTACTAACAATTCATTTATGGAATCAGTTATATCCAATGTTCAATTTTTTTTAAAGATTTTATTTATTTATTTGACAGACAGAGATCACAAGTAGGCAGAGAGGCAGGCAGAGAGAGAGAGGGGGAAGCAGGCTCCCCACTGAGCAGAGAGCCTGATGCGGGGCTCGATCCCAGGACCCTGAGATCATGACCTGAGCCGAAGGCAGAGGCTTTAACCCACTGAGCCACCCAGGCACCCCAATGGTCAAATTTTTTATTCTTACGCATTGTTTTACAGTTAGATTGAGGTCCATACATTACAATTCATTCAAATATTTCCTAAGCTATAGGTCTTTCTCCCTTCCTTCCTCCCTTCCTCTCTTTCTCTCTCTCTACCCACTCCCATCCCACCCCCCAGCTCCAACCCCCCAACCCCCAGCCCCGTTCCCTCTCCCAATTTACTTGGGTAAGTGATTGGATTGTTTGAGCTTAGGAGTTTTGAAAGTAGACCTGACCCTAACATTTATGGACCTGGGACAACAGTACAAATGGAGCCCCAAATACCACAGTTAAGATAAAATAAAATGCACAAAACTTAACTGTTCAGTTCAGTTAATTTTAATAATTATGTACATCCATGTAGCTTGCTCCCAAAACAAGGTAAAGACTATTTCCATTACTTCAGAAAGTTTTCTCATGAGTCTTTACAGTTAGTTCCCCTCTACCCACTGAGCCTGGGGCTACTATGAATAACACTGCCATGAACATTCTTATACATGTTGTCTTGTGGGCATTTTCATTCTTCTGGGTGAATACTTAGGAAAGAAAATGATAGTTTAGCTTTAAAAGAAACTACCAAACAGTTCTTCAAAGTGGTTTACTAGTTTACATGTCCAGCAACAGTGTATGAAAGTTCCAGTTGCTTTTTGTGCTGTTAACAGATGTTGACTATCATTACTTAGACACTTTAATTGGGGTTTACAAAATAGTGTTATTCTAGCATTTATTTATTTGCTGAAATGCTTCTTTAAAGAGAAAATTCCCTTAAAATGCATTTGGTTTCCCTGAAATACAACTCATACAGGAAAGTCAGGATTAATGCTTAATTCTTTATTTACCAATTTTCAAAATGTTGAGTTCTCTCACATTCATCAAAGACTGACAGTGAAAAGGTTTTTTTCAGAATTATTATAACTCATTAACTTAAACGTATTTGATGTGCTGAATCCATTTTAATTATCATTTTTACTGATGCTCATATTGTCCTATCTTTAGCCAGTGGGAATCTCTTCAAATTAGCTTCCGTTTTCTTTCACACAATGCTCTAAGTGTTTAATAACTTCCTTCCCTTCTAAATGACAAGTCATTCCAGACTGATCTTCAACATTTCCTTCAGCAGACACAGAATCAGCCATCTCTCCAAGGAATCCTGGTTCTTTTTAATGGGAAATGGTATTTCAGAGGCCACAATCTAGTAGGGTGTTTATTGGTAGTGGATGTTCATGGTTTCTAGACCTTTAGAGTGGGTGAAGCTAAGAAGTGTGTCTTTGTCATTGTTGTTGTTTAAAGATTGTATTTATTTATTAGAGAGAGAAAGAGAGAACACGCATGAGTCAGGGAGGGGCAGAGGACGAAGGAAAATCACACTCCACGCTGAGCAGGGAGCCTGATGAGAGGGCTGCATCCCAGGACCCTGGGATCATGACCTGAGCCAAGGGTAGATGCTTAAACAACTGAGCCACCCAGGAGCCCTGAAATGTGTTGTTGTTTTAAAGACATAACACATATGTCCGGTTGAAAGTTAGGACTGCCCTCACCAGTATCACATCTGTATCTCCTTTTCCCCATGCCTAAAATCAACATAATTACTCATTTGCTTTATAACACCATGTACAAATAACAGTCTCAGAATACAATCTTGGCACTACAACCACAATATGATTACTGAAAACAGTTTTGTTTTTTGGTGTTGTTGGGGTAGGGGGTTCTTTCTTTAAGTCCTTTGTTATTAGGGCATATTTCCTTATGGATGTGTAGTCTAGTACTGTGTTTCAAAGCCACTTGGAAAGGTTCCACATGTGTGGTTATGCCACCAACTCAATACGTAGTTAGATTAATTTGTTTAATCTTGATCGAAATTTTTAGAGATTGCATTTTTAATGTAGCTTTGCTTTATACAAACATAAAATATTTATATGGTTCTAAAGTGAAGTCTATAAAACAAGAGCTGTCAGAGAAAAATCTAGCTTCTACCCTTCTCCAGTCCTTCCCTCACTATATAAATAACCATTTATTTTTATTATTTATCCTTCCATTTTTATATACATAAGCAATTATAATCTTCTAAAACAAATGATAGCATACTATGCACTCAGTTCACTCATTTAAAGTGTACAATTTAGGAGTGCCTGGCTGGCTCAGTTGTTTGAGCAACCGACTCTTGGTTTTGGCTCAGATTATGATCTCAGGGTTGTGGGATCAAGCCCTGCGTCAGGCTCCGTGCTGGGGGCAGAGTCTGCTTGGAACTGTCTATTTCCCTCTCCCTCTGCCCCTCCCCACCTGCATGCGGGCTCCCGGGCTCTCTCTCTCTAACAAATAAATCTTTTAAAAATGTATATTATACAATTTAATGATTTTTAGTGTATTCACAAAATTATGCAACATGACTACAGGTTTAGACCATTTTCATAACCCCAAAACACCCTTCATGCCTTAGTTACCCCCTCTCGACCCCCCAATTCTCCCTAGCCATAGGCAACAACTAATCTTTCTGTCTCTATAGTATAAATTTGCCTGTTCTGGGTATTTCATGTAAATGGAATCATACAATATGCGGTATTTGAGTCAGGCTTTTTTATTTACCAAATGTTTTCAAGGTTTGTTCATGTTGTATATGTATTGGTACTTCATTACTTTCTATTGCTAAATATGTTCCATTATGTGGGGATGCCACATGTTATTTATCCATTTATCAGTTGATGGACTTTTGGGTTGTTTCTACTCTTTAGCTAGTGTGAATCATGCTGCTATGAACATCTGTGTAGCATAGACTTACACTTTCATCTCTTGAGTGGAACAGCTCGGTCATATGGTATCTCCATGTTTAACATTTAGGGGAACTGTCAAACTGTTTTCAAAGGAGCTCGCACTATTTTACATCCTTCCTCCCCAGCATTGTGGTTTCCGATTTCTCCACATTCTTGTCACCACTTGTTATTGTCCATCCTTTTTCTAATAGCTATCTTAATGGGAGTGAAGCAATATCTCACTGAGTTTGATTTGAATTTCCCTAATACTAATGATGTAGAGCATCTTTTCATGTGCTTATCAGCCATTTGTATATTTTCTTCCGAGAAATGTCTGTTCAAATCCTTCACCCATGTATCGATTGAGTCATTTGTCTTCAGTTGCTATTATAAGAGATTTATTTTATATGTTCTGGGTACAAGTCCCTTATCAACTTGTGATTTGAGCATGTTCTCTCCCATTCTGCTTTCTTTTTATTTTCTTTTTTTTTTTCTTTAAGATTTTGTTTCCTTATTTAGTTAACAGAGAGTAAGGACAAGCAGGCGAAGTGGGGGGCAGAGGGAGAGGGAGAAGCAGGCTCTCCACTGAGCAGGGAACCCGACGTGGGCCTCGATCCCAGGACCCCGGGATCATGACCTGAGCTGAAGGCAGACCCTTAACTGACTGAGCCACCCAGGCACCACTTCTTTTCATTTTCTTGAGAGTGTCCTTTATTGGTTAAAGTCTAATTTATCTACTTATTCTTTCTTTTGTTGGTACTCTTTTTAGCATCATGTCTGAGAAGTCTTTACCTAACCAAAGGCCACAAAGACTTATTTGGATATTTCATTCCACAACTTTTACAATTTTAGTTCTTACAGTTATGTCTATGATTCATATTTATGAATTTTATGTATGTAGGAGTCTAACTTCATCCTTTTGCATGTGAATATCCAGTTGTCCTGGTGCTATTTGCTGATAAAACTATTCTATTTTTTTTTTTTCTGATTTAATTGTGTTGGTACCCTTCCGAAAATCAATTGACTGGGGTCACCTTGGTGGCTCAGTCATTAAGCGTCTGCCTTCGGCTTGGTCATGATCCCGGGGTCCTGGGAAGCCTGCTTCTCCCTCTCCCACATCCCCTGCTTGTGTTCCCTCTCATGCTATCTCTCTCTTGGTCAAATAGATAAGCAAAATCTTTAAATTAAAAAAAAATCAATTGACCATAAATGTAATAGTTTATTTCTAGATTCTCAATTTTATTCCATCGATCTATATACCTGTTCTTTTGCCAGTACCACAATGTCGTGATTACTCTAACTTTACAGTAAGTATGAACGCAGGAAGTGTGAGTCCTTCAACTTTGTTCTTCTTTTTCAAGATTATTTAGTTACTCTTAATCCCTTGCATTGCCATATGAATTGTCGATTTTTGAGAAAAAGCCAGCTGGGATTTTGATAGGTATTACATTGAATCTACAGATCCGTTGGCAAGTATTGTCATTCATCTTAGCAATATTAAATCTGCAATCCATCAGTATTGGATGTCTCTCTCTTTACTTATGTCTTCTTTAATTTCTTTTAACAGCATTTTGTAGTTTTCAGAGTATAAGTTTTACACTTTTGCTAAATTTATTTCCAAGTATTCTTTTTGATGCTCTTGTAAAGGGAATTTTTTTATTTCAAATTCCTCCTTGCTTTTTTTTTTAGGATTTTATTTATTTATTTGAGAGAGAGAGACAGAGACAGAGCATGAGTGGGGGGGGGGGAGGGAGTGGGAAAAGCAGACTCCCCACCGAGCAGGGAGCCCAACACAGGGACTCAGGGCTCAATCCCAGTACCCCAGGATCATGATCTGAGCTAAAAGCAGATGCTTAACCAACTGAGCCACCCAGAAGCCTCTCCTCCTTGCTTTTTTAATTTACCAGTAGACTTGAATATCACTCCATTGTAGTAAATATACATATTCTTCATTCCTCTTTACAACTGCAATTATTTTCTTAGTTTATGGTTTAAATTTTTCACAAGTATTGTATATGCATATAATATAACAAAAAATATTATTTATCAAGTGAAATAAGTAAAATAATGTACCCATCAGATAATTACCATCATCGCTAGTTAAGAAATGTGGCAAAAAAAAAACATCTGAGAAATGCCAATAATTACTTGACAGCTCACATCTTCTAAGAAAACTTGTTTTGTGCAGATTTCCTTTCCCTAAAAGGCTGTTTACTGGACAATATAACTACCTACTATCATAATCACTGATTGACTGGGCCAAGGAATGCGGCAGTATATCCAATATCAGTCCCCTTTTCCCTTCTTTCATTCAAATGGAAAATTTATGTGTTTAAGTATCTGTGTCCAACTGCATTGTGACACCTCCCCCTTAGCCTTAAGAGGATCAATCCTGATCAGTTCAAGTCAGTTGTGATAACTGCCATTTCCCTTGCCAATGCAGCCAATGAGATACCAAGGGGAAGTCTGCTGAATGCCTTTTGTGAAAGTTGTTCCTTGCTCTTAGACAGGAACGCAAGATAGGATAGTTCATTTTCTGTCTCCTGGTCTTGTTACCCCCTGAAGCTGTGGCAGCTTTCATGACTCCAGAGGAAAAGCCAACATGCTGAGGATGACAGAACAAAAAAATGGAAGGAACCTGGGTCCTTGATGAGGTCACTAAGGACATGCCCTATCTCCATTTTATTGTTACATAAGATACCACATGTTTAAATGACTTTGAACTGGATTTTCTATTACTTTCAGTCAAGAGTATCATGACTGGGGGCGCCTGGGTGGCTCAGTGGGTTAAAGCCTCTGCCTTCAGCTCAGGTCATGATCCCAGAGTCCTGGGATCAAGCCCCACATCGGGCTCTCTGCTCAGCGGGGAACCTGTTTCCCCCTCTCTCTCTGCCTGCCTCTCTGCCTACTTGTGATCTCTCACTCTGTCTGTCAAATAAATAAATAAAAATCTTTAAAAAGGGGGGGAGCGCCTGGGTGGCTCAGCGGGTTAAAGCCTCTGCCTTCAGCTCGGGTCATGATTCCAGGGTCCTGGGATCGAGCCCCGCATCGGGCTCTCTGCTCAGCAGGGAGCCTGCTTCCCTTCCTCTCTCTCTGCCTGCCTCTCTGCCTACTTGTGATCTCTGTCAAATAAATAAATAAAATCTTTAAAAAAAAAAAAAAGAGTAGCCAATTCCTAGGCTGACTAGTTGAACCACAGAAAAGTGTAAGGTATCACCCAATCACATTGATCCCAAGCATAGAACTAAGGCCCACATATTTCTGCTTAAATCCACAGCCACTCTTCAGCTCTGGCCTCTCAGAGGCCTAATCCCAGTATGTGTCCTATGTGTAGCATGCCAGGAAATTTTGTGTCCCTTGTTGCAATTATCACTTTAGCTTGAATGTCTCTCTCTCTCTCTCATAACCAAGTGAGTCTGACTAGAGTCAGACAGAGTCTGACTAACTTTGGAGAAGTTAGTACCTTGGAAAATATCCCATTTCCTTAAAAAAGGATATAGACTTTATTACCTTTAACCTAAAAAGGACAATAGATGCCACATTTTACTTTTCTAGCTACCCCTATAACTAAAGAAGAAGCCAAAGAAAATCCATTTGATGGGGAAATGTGGGGTCAGGTCTCAAACCTCCATAGAAATGTCTATAGTATTTTATATTTTTCAAGAAGAAATTAATCATTTGGAAATTTTCAGGTTTTTATTTTGTTTCTGCTGAACTATTTGAGACTTAGTTGCAGAAGTTTATGACCCTCTTTTCCAAGTACTTCAACATGTATCTCCTAAGAACAATGGCATTCTCAGGGCACAGTCAGCTGAGTGGTCTGACTCTTGATCTCAGCTCAGGTCTTGATCTCAGGGTCGTGAGTTCAAAGCCTACATTGCACTCCATGCTGGGTATGGAGACTACTTTTTAAAAAAGGGAAAAGAAAAGAGAGAAAAAAAAAACAGAATAATGGCATTCTCTTACCCAAACACAAAGCGATTATAAAAATCAGAAAATTCACATGTAGACAATGTTATTATCTAATATGTCATCCATACTCAAATTTTACTAATTTTTGCAGTATTATCCTTTAGAGAAATCTTTTTTCCCATTCCAGAACCACGTATTTCATGTAGCTATCACGTCCCTTTTCTTTTTTCTTTCCTTTTCTTTATTTTGTTTGTTTGTTTTTTAATAACATCTTTGTGTGTTTTTTCCTTTTTTTTTTTTAAGTAGGCTCCATGCTTAGCGTGGAGCCCAATGCAGGGCTCAAACTCACGACCCAAAGAAAAAGACCTGAGCTGAAATCAAGTTGGGTGCTTAACTGACTGAGCCATCCAGGCACCCTTGTTTGTTTTTTTATAACATCATTATCATGTTATCATTATCATTATCACTCTTTAGTCTCTTTAAATCTGAAACCATTCCTCAGCCTTCCTTTGTCTTTCATGACTGACATTTTTAAAGAATACAGGACCACTGTTCTGTTCCCGTTACTTCCTCATGACTCAATTCAGATTATACATTTGGGGCAGAAACACTACACAAGCAATATATGTCCATCACTTCAAGAGACACCTCAGCTTGTATCATTTGTGATGATGTTTTCGATCTTGATCTCTCAGAGGAAGTGGTTTCAGCTAGATTTGTCTTGTTTTTCTGTTTCTATTTAATAAATAACGGTAGGTATATACTTTGAGGCTATATAAATATCCTGTTCCCCAGTAAATTTTCTACAACAAACTTTTAGCACCCACGGATGATTCTTGCCTAAATAGATTATTACTATGCTAAACACATAAATGGTGATTTCCTAACTCTTGCCGTTCCTCCTACATTGATTACTTGGCATTCTACCATAAAAAGCCTTTCTTCTCCCTGCCCTTTGTGCCATTTGCCTGCTTGTTTTCAATGTCAGTATGAATTCACGGATTCTTTTTTGTTCAAGGAGATATAGTCCATTCACATTACTACTCATTTTGATGCTCAAATTATCCCTGGTTTGGCCAGGGGAGGCCCATCAACTGGCTTCTTTACTTCCTGGCATAGCAAGTGCTCCAGGCCCTTGTTGCATTTCCTTGCCTTAGCCATAGAATAGTCAACACTTCAAGAAGCCCTCAGTTTCTTTTAGAAGGGAATGTTCTTAGAAACCAAGATTTAGGAGCGCTTGGGTAGCTCAATGGGTTAAAGCCTCTGCCTTCAGCTCATGGGGCTCTCTGCTCAGTAGGGAGCCTGCTCCCCCCATCCCGCCCCCACCCCGGCCCCTCTCTGTCTGCCTCTCTGCCTACTTGTGATCTCTGTCAAATAAATAAATAAAATCTTTTTTAAAAAAATGTTTAAAAGGGGTGCCTGGGTGGCTCAGTGGGTTAAAGCCTCTGCCTTCAGCTCAGGTCATGATCCCAGGGTCCTGGGATGGAGCCCCACATCGCATCGCATCGGGCTCTCTGCTCAGCAGGGAGCCTGCTTCCCTTCCTCTCTCTCTACCTGCCTCTCTGCCTACTTGTGATCTCTGTCTGTCAAATAAATAAATAAAATCTTTTTTAAAAAATGTTTAAAAAAAGAAAAAAGAAACCAAGATTTAGGAAGCAGGTCTCTTCATTCCTCCTCACTCTTTCAGCAAATATACCTAGGAAGTAGATTTTGTTTTGTTTTAAAGAAAGAAAAAAGCCTGAATTTTTACCAGTCCAGCACCTAAGCGTCCGTCCTCCTTCCCACATTCCATATTGGTATATCCTCTCTCCAAAACTGAGAACCCTGGCTCCCAGCAATGTCAGTATGGTTTCTTATTTGCTCAATACTATATTATACACAAAATAGTTCCAGAATTGCTACATCTGTACCACTAACAGCAATAAACTTGTTAAGTGGAGTTCAGGATTTCTTTGCAGGTTCTGTATTTAGACTGAGGAGATATAGATAGATAGATAGATAGATAGATACACATATATATGTGTGTGTGTATATATATATATATCAGATATATATATATATTCAAGGTATATATATTTTTTTCAAGGTACCCACTGCTTGTGCGCTCTCGCTCTCTCGCTCTCTCTGTCAAATGAATAAATAAAATATTTAATAAAAAATACAATCACAACCACCATATATATCCTAAAATTGACTCTTTTCCCAAAAGAAGTGTAGGTGAAAACACCCCTTGCATTTGTGGTTTTCATTATGTGGATTTTCTATTTGGCCTTTGCTGCTGCCCCCTTTTTTTGGCAGATATGCTTTGGAACAGTATGTTTGGTGGAACCTGAAAAAAGCATGATGCATGCCTAAAACCTATAGCTGGTCTGGCTGTCACCAAGCGGCAGGCCACAGCAGCAATATTCTGCCCTGAGGATAACCAGATCAGTGGCCACACACGTCTGTCCTTATCATTGTTTCAAAGACTGGTGTGGTGCTCATCTTCCCTGCAGAGTGTATCTTCGTGTCATTCACATGTTTTCGTCCTGTAAGAAAATAATTTTCCGCTTTGGGAAACTTTAGCACAAAGGAAAAGGAAAGGCTAAACTATGGGTATGAAACGAAACATCAGCAAGAGATGTATGCAGGGAGAAGACAGCAGTTCCCAGATGTTTCTTGGGTCTGACTGAGTGTGTGCTGCAAATTGCAAAAGGCTCAAGGATATTGCATGGATAGAGGGCACGAGCCTTTCGCCCTCACTTTGTTCTTATCATCCTCAGAGTCCCAGGCAGGAAAACACATCAGTCAATGGGCAAAGATTATGTGACCAGCCATAACACTCCTCTTTAAAGGAGTCAAGCACCTCACTAATGTCGTCCTCTTCCACCTCCTCAAAGCCCACTTGCCTGGCTGGCTGTCAAGGACGGGCATCTGAGCCAATGGAGGGGGAAGAAACCACCCTCCAGCTCTAACATCTCATCTGACCACATTTCCTCACTTACGGCCCACCTCTTTCTCTTACCCTTCACCCCTCCTTCCCTTCACCCATGAGTACTTCGTATTTTGTGGTCCTCTCCTTCCCCAACCCGACAGAGGCTGCATGGCCTATTAGAAACCACGAGGGCTTTGGACTAAAAAAGAGTCGTTTTGCCTCTTGGCTCTGTAGCAATGAGTTTTCTGACCTTGGGCTCCTTATTATGAGACTTCTAGTTCTCCGTTTCCTCACCTGTAAATGGGGAAAATAAGATCTACTTTGTAAAGTTGTTGTAGGATTAATGATGATTTTAGTGTGACACATTAGTAGCTCAATAAATAATAACTAGAACATAAAATCCCCATGTAAGGAATGCCAGAAAGTTATCTTTATTCTTTGGTTTTTTTCCATCTTCTAACCTGTGCTTCCTCACTTTATTTATTTTTAATTTTTTTAAGGATTTTATTTATTTATTTGACAGACAGAGATCGCAAGCAGAGAGGCAAGCGGCGGGGGGGGGGGGGGGGGGCGCGGAGCAGGCTCCCTGCCGAGCAAAGATCCCAGGACCCTGAGATCATGACTTGAGCTGAAGACAGAGGCTTAACCCACTGAGCCACCCAGGCGCCCCATGCTTCCTCACTTTAAAAAGTAAACAATTTTAGAAGTCTTTTCCAATACTAAAATTCTATTTTTAATGTGAAAAAATAACCATGTGTATTTGAGACCTGTTATGAACAGAGAAGGTCACATACTATTTCTTTGGGTCAACCAGATGAATGAAAATTGAATGAAAAAATAATCTTTAGGTTTTCTTTTTCTTGCTTCATATATTATTGCCAGGTGGTGTCACTGTGTTTAGATCAAAGGGAATAGCAAGTGACAATCATTCCTCTACTTAGTGAGAGCCTGAGGCATTTTTCATATATATATGTATGTGTGTGTATGTATGTATATATATACACATACATATATACACACACATATATATGTATGTGTATATATATACATACACACACACACACATATATATATATTTAATTACATAATATTTACACCTTAAAAATTCAATTTCAGTGCTTCCTTATTCTCTGCCTGGGCCATCTAATATGGTCACCACTACTCATGTGTGGTCAGTAAGAATTTGAAATATGACTAGTCCCAGTTGAGGATGCACTGTAAGTGTAATATCCACACTAGATTTCTAAGACTTAATTTGACCAAAAAAAAAAAAAAGAATGGAATATGTCATTAACATTTTTATATTGATTGCATGTTGAAATAGTATTTTAGATAGATTATATAAAATGTATTATTAAAATTAATTTCACCTTTTCCTTTTACCTTTTTTGATGTGGCTATTGGAATTTCCTAAGTGGCTCACATTATATTTCCATTGGACAGGACTGCTCTAAACAAATGAGAAGTCTACGTAACATTAATATTCTCCAAAACAGTGTTGCCACTGACTTTTAGTAAATTAAATTTACTAAGGACTATGGGGGTTTTTTCCTGTGCATATTGTCTGGGGAGTAAAATCAATACCCACTCTTAGTGACTTTTACATTTTAATTTTTTGGAGTGATCTTCAAATCACTAGATATCAGTAGCTGTCTGGTGAAGACTGCCTGTCATACTCAGTGGTGTGACCTCATTTCATGGAGCCCATCAGTAAAAGATCAGGCTGAGATGATTCATTCAGTTTCACTATCTAGGAAATTCATATCATTAAAACTGAATTAGCTCAGTACAACCCAGCTAAGTGCTCTCTCAGGTTCAAGATAGCTTTTGGTGGGAGATGATGAGACTAACACTAGGAAGCCTCCTTTTACACTGCTCGTCTCCTCTGAACATTATCATCTGCAAAGGGCTTTCACCTGGGTCCATAAGATGTGCTTTGGGGCGTCCATGAACCGCTTGAAATTGTATTCAGTTTTGTGTGTATATGAACTCTTCTAGAGAGAAGATCTGTAGCTCTCATCAGGTTCTCAAAGTGGTCTATGGCGGTCCAAAAGTAAAGGGCCACAGGCATGAGAAATTAAGTAGTGTCCTAGCTGCTGTAACAAATGACCATAAACTTAGTGAACTTAAACTCGTGTATTATCGTATAGCTCCGTGGGTCAGAAGTCTGACAGTCTCACCAATGTGTGGGCAGGGCTGCATCCCTTTCTCGAGGCTCTAGGGGCAGCTTGTTTCCTTGCTCATTCAGGCTGTCAGAAAAATTCTGTTTCTTGCAGTTGTAGAACAACAGGTCCCCACGTCCTTACTGGCTGCCATCTCAGTGCTACTCCCCACTTCTAGGCTGCCCACATTCCTTGGCTCATGGCCCCCTTCCTGTGTCTTCAAAGCCAAGGCTAGAGTCCCTCTCAAGCTTGAGTCTCCCCTGCCTCTTCAATCACATCTCTCTGACTCATTTTCCTGCCTCCCTCTTCCACTTCTAAAGGCTCATGTGATTACGATGTGATTACATTAAGCCCATCTGGATAATCCAGGATAATCTCCCTCTGTTAAGGTTCATAACTTTAATTCCCTCCACAAAATCTTTTTTCACTATATGAATTAACATACTCACAGATGCCAGGGATTAGGGAGCCATATTCTACCTGCCACAGCTTTCCACCCACATTTGTGTGACTTGCTCCATTCCGAGCACAGAGAAGATGAGGCTGGTGACTAGCCCCTGTGCAAGGTGTCCCTCACCAAAAAGTGTGGGAGTACATATTTGTCAACAGCTTCCGCAGTCTTCCTTCTGTTACTTATTAGTCAAGTGCCACTCACGCTCCCCACTTAAAGACTTGATGTACTTGGGCCCCAGCAGCACCTCACTTTTCCGGCTCCTCAAGCCAGACTGTCATCTCCCATCACTCTATCTTTCTCCCTTTTTAAAAAAAATTAAGTCCCACAGCTACCATCCAGAAGGGATCTAATAAAATAAGTTGCTCTAAATTGCTGAAGTCTGATAGGTAACAACCCTTCTCTAATCTTAGATATATTCACAAAATTGATTAAAACTTATAGATGTGTTGGGGCGCCTGGGTGGCTCAGCGGGTTAAGGCCTCTGCCTTTGGCTCGGGTCATGATCCCAGGGTCCTGGGATCGAGCCCCGCATCGGGCTCTCTGCTCAGCGGGGCGCCTGCTTCCTCCTCTCTCTCTGCCTGCCTCTCTGCCTGCTTGTGATTTCTGTCTGTCAAATAAATGAAAAAAAAATAAAATCTTTAAAAATATATATATAAAAAAAAACTTATAGATGTGTTACTACATTTCTGTGAATTGCAAGTAAGCTGTGTCCAAGGCTTATTAAATTTGTCTGCTCACACATGTCTTCTGTTTTCTTATCATCAATCAACTCTGTTCATGAGATTTTATCATGAGGACTATCATTCATCCCTCTCCCTTCTAAGAGATTTCACCTTTTGTGCCAGACCTTCAGTGCCAGCCACCTCACAGGTCTCTTAAGAGAATATCAGTCTGCCTATCATTAAACATACAGACACGCAGGGAGGGAGGTTGCACTACAGAGGAAAAGGTTAGGCTTTTCTAGACCTAGACCACCTTCAACTGTCTGCTTTGTAAAGGCAATCTGCCCTAGATATTTCCTCATAGCATCCTTGTCTTTTAGAGAAATAACCAAATGTAAAATGGTTTTTAGAATAACTGTCTTCATCAATATAGGTGATTTTTTTATATTTAGTTTAAAACAAGATTTAGCAGCCAACCTAAAAAGTTATAAGGAAAAATGATTCAGATAGTGAACCCTGGCTTGCTTACAAGCTCCTTCTCTGTTCTTCTCTCTCTCCCTCTGCCTCTACCTCTCACAGGTACACAAATGACTATTTCTTCTATGTGTTTGCAATAAAGAAAATTAAAAGAGTAAAACTGTTGCTAATAGACTAATTCATGTTCAAAACTCAGAGTTTCCAGGTATCCCTTTCATTAAACCATCTCCGTGACTCTGGAGACAAGATGGTGGGGCCTCTTCAGCCTAACACCTACTCAGCTACTCGAGCTCACCGTGGTGGGAAGGGAGACATCACGCTTAAACACAGCTGTTTTGATGTAGGGTTTGTTGTTTTTTGTTTTTTTTTTTTTACAAGATCTGAAAAATAAAACATCATATCTCCCCATATTCTGCCTCCACTCCCTTTATTATTTATCCTTAGGTAATGTGTAGAATCCTTCTTCCAATCCTTATATCTCAACTCTGATCTGTACCCATCATCACTCCACGCCCTAGTCACCTCCAAAGGTGATTCACAGCGAGGCTAACAAAGCTGCAGCCTATGGACCCCTCACTTGCAGGCCTCTGGGAGGTGCCAGAAGCTGTAGAGGGATATTGGTGGGGAGGTGAACCAGGTTCCAATCAGAAAGGATTTGTCTGTGAAGTTCTGGAAAATTGTCTGAAATTTATCAGAAGAAAGTATTCTGAATCTCCAAAGCATTAAGAATTGGTTGTGATTTAACAGGTATCTAAATGGGCAATTTTGTACATAACTTTGCTTTTTTTTCTTAATGGACCCCCAAACTGTAAATGCTTCAGCCCCAAAAAACCTGGTTCTGCCTCTGCTCACCTCATCACATTTCCTCATGGCATCCCCAGGTCTCAGCCCACTCTTCATTCCCAACCCCCACCCCATGATCAAGTGGGATTTATTCCAGGGAGGCAAGTATGGTTCAACTTCTGTTAATCAATCAATGTGATATACCACATTAGCAAAATGAAGGATAAAAATCATATGATCATCCCAATAGGTCCAGAAAAAACATTTGATAAAATTCAAATAAAAGTTTTATTCATGATAAAAACTCTTAACCAAGTGGATATAGAGGTCATGAACTTCAACATGACAAAGGCTATCTATGACAAGCCCACAGCTAGCATTATACTCAATGATGAAAAGGTGAAAGCTTTTCCCCAAGATCAGGAGCAAGACAAAGATGCCACTCTTGCCACTTTCATTCAACATAGTACTGGAAGTCCTAGCTGAGCAATTAAGAAAAAAAAAGAAATAAAAGCCATCCAAATTGGAAAGGAAGAAGTAAAAGTAACCTCTATTTGAGGGTGACATGATATTCTATATAGAAAACCCTAAAGAATCCACCCAAAAAACCTGTTACAACTAATAAACAAATTCAATAAAGTTGCAGAATAAAAATCAATATACAAAAATCAGTTGTGTTTCTATACACTAATTAAAAAACTATAAGAAAGAGAAATTAAGAAAAGAATCCCATTTACAATTGCACCAAAAAGGATAAAACTCCTATATATAAATTTAACCAAAAAGATGAAAGATCTGAATGTTGAAAACTGTTAGTTACCAATGAAAGAAACTGAAGAAGAAACAAATAAATGGAAAGATAGTCCATGCTTATGGATTGAAAGAATATTGTTAAAATGTCTATACTACCCAAAGCAATCTACAGACTCAGTGCAATCCTTATCAAAATTCTGATGGCCTTTTCCACCGAAATACAAAAAAAAAAAAAAAAAAACTAAAATTTGTATGGAACCACAAAAGACCCTGAATACCCAAAGCAATCTTGAAAAAGAAGAACAAAACTGAAGGTTATCATACTTCCCGGTTGCAAGCCGTAGTACAAAGTACCCAGTAATCAAAACAGTATGAAACTGGCATAAAAGCAGACACATAGAACAATGCCATAGAATAGAGAATCCAGAAGGAAAGTCTTGCACACTAAGTCAAGTAATTAATGACAAAAGAACCAAGAGTATACAATGGGGAAAGGATCTTCAGTGGTATTGGAAAACCTGGACAGTCAGATGCCAAAGAATGAAACTGTACCACTTTCTTACACTATCCACAAAAATCAATTCAAAATGGACTTAAAACTTGAGTGTAAAACCTGAAACTACAAAACTCCTAAAAGAAAGCATAGAGGGTATGCTCCTTAACATCTGTTTTGGCAATGATCTCTTTGGATTTGACAATGAAAGGAAGGATGACGAAAGCAAAAATACTCCAAGTGGGATCCCATCAAACTAAAAAACCTCTGCAAAGGAAGCCATCAACAAAATAAAAAGGCATCCCGTGGAATTAGAGAAAATATTTGCAAACCATATATATCTAATAAGGGGTCAAGATCCAAAATATATAAAGTGTTCATATGACTAAGTAGCAAAAAATTTTTTTCTTAAACAATGGGCAGAGAAACTGAATAGACATTTTTTCCAGGGAAGTTATATGAATGGCCAACAGGTACAAGAAAAGATGCTCAGCATCACTAATCATCAGGAAAATGCAAATCAAAACCTCAGTGAGATTTCGCCTCACACCTGTTAGAAAGACTATCATCAAAAATACAAGAGCTAACAAGTATTGAGGATTGAGTAAAGGGAACACTTGTGCATTGCTGGTGAGAATGTAAAGTGGTACGGACACTGAGGAAAACAGTATGGAGGTTCCCCAAAAAATTAAGAAAAGAACTACCATGTGATCCAGCAAGTCCACTGTGGATGTATACTGAAGGAAACAAAATCACAATCTCAAAGAAATATCTGCACCCCAATGTTCATTGTAACATTATTCATAATAGCCAAGACATGGAAACAACCTAAGTATCACGGATGGATGGATGAATGGATAAAGAAATTGTGATACACACACACACATACACATACACAGTGGAATATTATGTAGCCATACAAAGAAGAAAATTCTGTTACTTGCAACATGGATGGACCTTGCAGGCATTATACTAAGTGAAATAAGTCAGGCAGAGAAAGACAAATACCATGTAATCTCACTTGCATGCGGAATCAAAAAAAAAAAAAAAAACAACTCATAAAAGCAAAGATCAGATTGGTGGTTGCTGGTGGGGGGGATGAGGGGTGGGGGAATTAGGTGAGGGTGATCCAAAGGTACAGATTTCTAGTAATAAGATAAATAAGTTCTGGGCATGTAATGTACAGTATGATTGTAGTTAACAATGCTGTATTGTATATTTGAAAGCTGCTAAAAGAATAGCTCTTAAAAGTTCTTAACACAAGACAAAAAAATTGTACTGTGGGAGGTGATGGATGTTAACTAGATTTATTGTAGTCACCATTTCATAGCATCTACATAAATCACTATGTTGTACACTTTAAAGTAATATAAACTTATATGTCAATTATATTGCTATAAAGCTGGAAAAATAAAAAATACAAATAATAAGTAGTACTCAAACCCATTCTTCCCTCAATATTTCCATTTCCACTGTCTTTGGTGTTCATCACTGTACACTGAATTATTATAGTAGCCCGCTAATTAGTTCTCTGCCTCCTTCTTACTTCTACTCAAATTATTTTAAAACCAGAAGTCTGATCTTCTAACTCTGCTGCTTAAAACTTTTAGTGGCCCTCCAGCTCACCCTCCTTCAGCTCTTACAGCCTAAGAGTCACATTCCTTAGTGTTATGACCTGCCCACCACATAACCTCGTCACCCTCCTCTCTCACCACTCCCACCACCATCATCATCATTCATTCATGCATTCAAGGATTTATGGAGCAAATACAGTGCACCTCACACCATATGCTACAGTCATATTTGCAAGTACCTGGACATCCAGTGCAACCCCACCTTCTTGGATGAGCTTCCAAATGCCTAGGCCTCCCTCTTCCAACCCCACCCTCATCCAGCCTACCTGTAAAGCTCCCTATTCTGCAAGACACAGATGAAGTGCTCCCGCCTGTCTTTCAAGCCCTCACAGACTTCCAAGTAGAGGTGGCCATTCTGCATCTATGTCCTCACAGCATGCGTGCTCTTCCACTGTTGTTGCACACTGCATGGCATTTACTTGTTTATCTGTCTTTATCATCACATTTTTAACCCTTTAAGGACAAGGCTTACATATACCTAATTCATCTTCAGTCCCTAACATCACTAGTATAGAGGCTAATGGAAAAAATTCAATAAAATTTTGCTGACTAATATCTAAAATATTTTCCAGCTTTAAAATTCTGTGATTCTGGCACAGGCTAAAGATCAAAAATTAATAATTGAGAATATGTCATATATTCACACCCCATTTCACACAAAATTGTAAATTTGGATTTTCTGAGGGCAGTAGGCAGCAACCACAGATACCGTGCCAGTGCCAGTATTCTACTAGTTTACCTTTGAGCTCTGTCTGCCTTATAGGTGTTACGTAAACTAACTGTTAACTCACTTCTCCTGGTTTTACCATTATTTCGCTAATTCTAAGGCAGGGTAAGAATTCCTATGGTGTCATACCAACTCTGGCCACAAGAGGGCAACAAGAAGCCACGACTTGTGGTAAGACCTTCTGGCCACCAGATGGACCCCAAACACCAGTTTAATGGCGGCAAAGATTTAATTTAGATCAGGTGCACTTTAATTTACATCAGTTTTCCTTTATTTCCTCTTCCTGAAAAGTAAAATCTCTCTGACAGGTGACTAGCCAAAAACCTGGAAATTGTCTAGAGCTATAAGTTACTTTGCTTATCAAGAGGAACTAGAGGGAAAAAGAGAACCACTAAGATTTTTTTTAATGGTTAGAAAGAGAGGTCCTCTTCAAGACCAAATAAAAGAACCAACAATTTAACGGTGGGTTGAGAATTTAGGTGAGTCCAAAGAATTAGCGTTAATTTTTGTAGGTGTGTTGGTGATTTTTTTTAAGAAAATAATATATTTAGAAGCCAAGCATACTAAAAGTCCCCCCCCCCCCCCCCCCCCGCCAAAACATCCCTGGAGATAGATGGGTGGTGAATCCTAACCATGATCATCAAATTACATTCTTGAAAGCCTGGCACTGTCATCATGGCACAAACAACCAAAATGAAAGTCTTGTGAATGAAGACAGTCCCTGCAGGAGACGGGTTTGCTGGGCCAAGAAAACATTATGCCGTGTCCTCTTCCCTGGCCCTTGGTGGATGAGCATGTGGGCAGGGGAGTGGCAGGTGTGACGTAGCAAGCAAACCCTCCAAACCTGCTCTGAGGAAGCTGCTTTATCTTGAGGGGCAGCAAACTCAGGAAAGGGATTTTTCATGTCGGTTCTGGACAGATCTCTGGAATTTATATTCTCCGTGAAGCCTTTCAGGCCCTCACATTAAAGTTGAGTCGTAGTTATTTACCCCAAGTAAGAAATTTCCATCAAAAATCATGATTCCAGGGGTCACCTGGGTGGCTTAGTGGGTTAAAGCCTCTGCCTTTGGCTCAGGTCATGATCCCGGGGTCCTGGGATCGAGCTCCACATGGGGCTCTCTGCTCAGCAGGGAGCCTGCTTCCCCCTCTCTCTCTGCCTGCCTCTCTGTCTACTTGTGATCTCTCTCTCTCTCTCTCAAATAAATAAATGAAATTTTAAAAAAAATCGTGATTCCAGGGCATTTGAGTGGCTCAGTTGGTTAAGCATCTATCTGCCTTTGGCTCAGGGCATGATCCCAGAGTCCTGGGATTCAGTCCCACACAGAGTTCCTTGCTCAGCGGGGCGTCTGCTTCTCCCTCTCCTTCTGCTCCTCCCCTACTACTGTTCCTGCTCTCTCTTGCTCTTTCTCTCTTGCTTGCTCTCTCTCTCAAACAGAATCTTAAAAAAAAAACAAAACAAAAGCATGGTTCACACCCAGACAGTATAAAAGACTGCATTAGGGGCATGTGGTACTTTCATTCAGAAGAACTAAGCAGGAGAGGCTGTCCAGGGAACTTCATCCTTATTTTAATTTTGTAGCCCCCAGAAGAGATAATTCCATGCCCTGCTTTTCTTCTTCATCGACTGGCGCTGTTTCTCCTGTGCTAAAAGAAAACTGTTTGGGGGCACCTGGGTGGCTCAGTCAGTTGAGCGTCTGACTTGATTTCAACTCAGGTCAGGATCTCGGGGTCCTGAAATCGAGCCCCACAACGACTCTGTGCTCAACACAGAATCTGCTTGAGATCCTTTTCCCTCTGCCCCTCACCAAGCTCGTACTGTGTCTTTCTCTCTCTCCCTCTCTAACATAAATAAATAATTTTTTTTTAAAAATTGTAAGGAGGCTGATTACAGGAGGTATTTTTAACCAAAAAATATATGTTAGCGCCCAATCATCCACAAAATGTATGTGACATTCCCTGACTCCCCCATCTAAAGTCAGTCTCCATATTCACATCACCTGTATATGTCCTCCATAGTACTTGGGACCGTTGGTTTTGGTTTTTTTTAACTTGTTTACCGATTATCCTCTCTACTAGACTTTCAGCTCCATGAGGACAGGACCTGGTCTATTCTGTTTACTCTCGCAGTTCTTAGCAAAATGCCACAAAGCAGGCCTTTAGTGAATAGTTGTTGAATGAAAAAATGAGTGAAGAGAAAGTTTAATGTCATCCAAATTCTACCAATCACAAGAGGAGGGAAAACTGAATCTTCGCTGGTTTCTATGTTGAACATTCTTTCAGTAATGAAGAGAACTATTAAGACTATTGCTCTTTTACGGGTGCCTGGGTGGCTCAGTGGTGTTAAAGCCTCTGCCTTCGGCTTGGGTCATGATCCCGGAGTCCTGGGATCGAGCCCTGCATCGGGCTCTCTGCTCAGCAGGGAGCCTGCTTCCTCCTCTCTCTCTCTCTCTCTGCCTACTTGTGATCTCTGTCAAATAAATAAAACAAAATCTTAAAAAAAAAAAGACTATTGCTCTTTTTCAGTAGAGTCCAATTATAATTACTGTTCATTTACCTGTGTTCTCCTGGAAGGACTACTTAAGCCAATTACTAGCATTAAAACATAGAAATGTGACATTTCACTGTTGAGATGACAATCTATTTAAAATGTGTCCTAATTTTACTCTCTTGTTAGAAGATTCTGACAAATCTCTTTATAAAATCCAAGTCCTCCCTAATTGAGCCTAATCACAGTAGAACCATTAGTATACTGCCTAGCTGGACTGGGGAGTGAGCTGGTCCCGAGCTGGGTTCTAGCTTGGCCAATTATTGCCATGTGACCCGACCAGGGTAGCTTTCGAGAGCTTTCTCTTCCCCACCTAATAATGCCTCCCCGGGACTGTGCCTGGCCCATGCTAGACCCCCAGAACTATTCAATTCCCTTACTTTCCCCACCAGCCCAAAGGAGTCACACTACCCAAAACACCTGGACTTACCCATCCAGGCATTAGCAACATTCAACTTGAGAAACAAGATTATAGGCCCCACCACAAATGCCCCAACTCAAACTTCCTCCCCAGTCTCCATATTTATTATGCTTCCCCACCAGATGGACACCCACAGGAGCACACACACACACACACACACACTCTCTACCTCAGTCCTCCCTACTTAACACAGAACTGCACTGGCTCCCTGCTACCCCCCACAGAGTCTCCAAAAACAGCTTTTTACTTTGTTGCTCAATATGGCCAAATGTTCAAGGGCCAAAGAGGGTAAATGTGTTATACAGGCCAAGGTTTCCCCAATTCGTCATCAACAGGCTGCATGCAGTTAAGGGCACACAACATCCAGCCACACACTTGGCAGAACAGAGGCAAATTTCTTTAACATTCAGAAACTCCTACAAATCCATCAGGAACATCAATTAAGATAAAGCAAACTACCCACTAGAAAAATGAAGACTAAAACGAGCAAAAGAATGCAAAAGGCCAGTATCCCCGTGAAAATATACTCAAGTTCACTTAATTAAGACAAAGCAAAACAACCAGACACCAGATTAACAAATATTAAATAAATATCAGATTAACAAAAATTAAAACCAATAATACCCAGTCAGCAGAAGTGGGGAGAAACAGGCAGTCATGTACACTATTGACAGAAGTATAAATTGGGCAATTAACTATACTGAAAATCTAAATACAAAATTCAACTACATTAAGTCAACTTCTGCCCATCAAAAGTCTCCATTTAAAAAGTGAGAAAACAATCCAGATGCCTGGCTGACTCAGCCAGTAAAGTGTGGGACTCTTGATATTGGGGTTGTGAGTTCGAGCCCCACAATGGATGTAGAGATTACTTTAAAATGGGGTCTTTGAGGGACGCCTGGGTGGCTCAGTTGGATAAACTTCTGCCTTCAGCTCAAGTCAGGTACCAGGGGTCCTGGGATTGAGTCCCACATGGGGCTCCCTGCTCAGTAGGGAGTCTACTTCTCCTTTTGCTCCTCCCCACCTCATGCATATGCACTCTCTCTCTCTGTCTCAAATAAGTAAAACCTTTTTTAAAAATGGGGTCTTTGAGAGGCACCTGGGTGGCTCAGTCAGTTAAGCATTCGACTCCTGATTTCAGCTCAGGTCTCAATCTCAGGGTCATGGGTTCAGGCCCCGAATTGGGCTCCATGCTTGGAATGGAGACTACTAAAAAGAAAGGGGGGGTGGATCTCTGAAAAAAAGTGAAAAGACACTCACATACTGGGAAAAAGATATTATTTAGTTCATAACAGACCAGTAAGCACAACATATAATTAAATTCTATAAGTCAACAAGGAAAGGACAAACACTCCGACAGAAAAAAATGGGCAAAAGCAATTTACATAAAAGGAAACATGCACAGCCACAAAATATATGAAAGACCCCAATCTCACTAGTAAACAGAGAAATATAAATGAAAACTACAGTTCACATCTATCAAATACGCAAAAATTAAAAGGCTGGACAATAGTGTTAGTGAACATGTGGAAAAATTGAAGACAGGTTTAAGAGTGTAAAACCATGTTGAAGAACAACTT
>NW_027666670.1:0-36206 GCF_963455335.1 Martes martes
TCAAAAGGTGAAAAGACATCAAAAGTCCCACAGGTACGTGAAAACACATCCAGGTTTTTGGTTTTGTTTTTGTTTTTTTGGTAATCTCTACACCCAACGTGGAGCTCGAACTCACCACCCCAGGATCAAGAGTCCCACGCTCCACTGACTGAGCCAGCCCAGCACCCTGTCTTATTATCACATTTTTATCAGGACACTGCCTTTTGCAAACAAATGTGGAGAATAGCAAGCTCCCTTTGTAGCGGACGAATGAGGAATGTGGACAAAAAACCTTCACCTTGACCTGACCTGAGGAGGAAGCACCAACATTCCCCCTAGATATGCCGGAGGGAAAGTAGTTACTTGAGGAAAGTAGCTACTTGAGGGGATCAAAAAGTCCAACAGTGGAAAAAAAGTCACTATGTATGAACGCCTCTGAATGTAAACAAAATGTGTCATTGTTTTTTCTTGAAGCAATTAAGGAACACCACATACCCTTAACTCCCACAGACCAGGGTCAGTCTGTTCCTCATAAATGGTTCCCACCTGGTACACACCGTTTCTGGGTCAGGGCAATCGGGGCAGGGCTGCAGCCCATGCCGCCTCCCAGAGGCGCACAGGGCCATAGTAAAGGCTCTGTTAAGGGCTGCAAAGCCAAAAACCTGTGGAACTTTAGTAGCCCTGAACCGATTTGACCACAGAACTCTGTTTTCTGGTGGAGTGTTTGTTAAACTCTTGAGGAATCTGTGAAGTATGGTATCTCGTTGGCGGCAGAACTTACACTTAAGTCCTTCAGTTCTTGCTTCAGGGTGTCTATCGTTTCTGTTTTCTCACAGACCACTGCTCTTAGCTCCTGGACCTGGATCATGAGGTCAGCTACAACTTCCTGACAAGGACAGAAACAGTATCTTCATATCCAAAAACATGAAGGACATTAAAACAACAAATAGTTTGTCTTTCCTAATGACAATAAGAGAAATCAAATTTGTTTTAGCAAAATATGTCACCTTATATTATTATAAGTTTGTATTTTAATGGCTTTATTCTATTTTACTGAATCATTTGCTTTGGTTTTTCTGGATGAATTAGAGGAAGGTATATAATGAATCTACACCTAATTTTACACTTGGACCTACATATTTTTTTTACTATTCTGGTGAAAATCAACAGCAGGGATTTGACAGTTTGCATTACGGGACTCAGAACCAACAAGAAAGGGTCCTACTAACAGCATCCTAGTTAAAAGGGGAAGAAGGTATTTCAGACACAGTACCATCAGAAGGGACAGAACAGTTTGCTCTTGCAGTGACATGGAGAATTAATTAACTTAAATAGAAGACCTCCTTCTCTGGCAATCTCAGAAGATGAACAAGGTCTAAGTGTCTATGAAAAGCTAGCTGCCAGTCACCCTGGAGGCAGGAGTCTGGACCGTTAAGGCATCACTCATAAAGACAATGCACAGGGACGCAGCTTGGGCCTCTGCCAACCTTGTCAGCATCTCTAGACTTCTCCAGAGAACGGATTAGTTTCTCCGTAGCACATAAACTCTCTTCCAGATTCTGTACTTTTGCCATCTGTGGGGGAAAAAAATTATTTTAGTTATATTTTTAGAAAAAGAATTAAATCACAAAGTTCACCACACACACACATAGGGGGAAAAAAAAGGTGATGCAATCTTTTTTTCACATTATACAGTGTTCACTAGGGTAACACTCGAAAAGGAGAAGCTGGGTTAAAAGGCGATGATTTTGTGGGTTCCCTCTAGGGGATCACCAACAATGTATGATTATAGCTATTTAGGAATTAGAAAAACAAGAGTTCAAAAATAATACAACCAAGCAACAAGTCCTTTTTATTACCAATTTTTGACAGCTGAAATCACATTTCTAACACACCTCTTCTGACACCAGGAAGAGAAGAAGTTATAGACCTCCAGTGCTGGACTTAGAGCGCAGGTCACTCACCTGCTGCTCACACTTGGCCATCTCTTTCTGTTTCTCCTGACGCACGACCTCAAGAACTTCTAAGATTTCTCTGGAAGGCAAGAATTATCTTTTTTACTCATGACTTCTTCCAAGGGAAACAGGAACCCGTGTGTTTGTACAGAAGAGATTCGATGAACTGCAAGGAACTCTGTGCGGCACACACTTGGCGTGAGGTGGTGTGTTCCCGTTTCAACGACTATTAAGAGAGATCCCATCTTTGTGCTATGAGTTTCTTTTTCTTCAGAGCACTTACGACTTGTGGACCTAAGCACTTGTTTATTACCTATCTCTCTCTGCTAGAATGTAAGACTCACGTGGACGGGGATATATTGCTTACTGTCTTACCTCTAAAGAAATGTTCTGGCATTTACCAGAATAGTGCCTGGCTTATTGGGAGATCACCTAGTATATAAGCAAAGACTAAATGTTAGCTGTCTCCCAACTAGGATGTATGCCCACTAGATGTATAAACCCCTGTATCCCCAGGCCTAGAGGGGAATCTGAGTCATATTAAGAACTCTACAAGTATCTGTTGAATAAACAAACACAATTTCTTCTCACTTGAGTAATGATCATTCTGTTGGCTGAGGCCAAGAGACTGACAGATATCACCAAGGGAAGGAACTGAAGAGAGAGTGGGAAGAAAGACAATGGCATTCATATTAAGAGACCAGGAGAAACAGAAGAGCTAGAAAAAGAATAGTAGAAACAGAAATAAAAATCAGTCCCCCCATTCCAGTTATAAAATTACTGTGATTTATTTAGAGAAGGCCCTAAGTTCTGATCACCACCAACTGCTACTCGTTTCAAGCTTACTGAGTAAGTTTCTCTATATACCCTCTTACACAAAAGAATCTGATATTCATTTCAGAATGGTTAAAAAGATAACTTTACAGGGTAGTAGCAATAAAAAAAAATAACTCAAGTTAATGTTGTAATAAACGATACTCTAATCAACTAACGGAAAATATAAATAACACTCACTTAGAACTGTTCTCTTTATCTTCTTCAAATTGTAATAATAATTTGTTATTGCGTTCTTTTTCTGCCTCAAAAAGCTCCACCAAATTCTAAAAGACAATGTCATATCAGATTTTAAATAATTGTTACTAACAATGTGTAGTCAACAAACACATCAAGTACCTTCTAGTTGGCAGGCGAGAGGGGCCAGGACAGGAAGTTAGGAAGAGGTCAAAACAGGCCTTGCCCTGCGCTCCAGGCAACAGTCACACATCCAGGACAAAAGCACCAATAACCAATACCCTTCTTAACTTACATTCAGATCAGATTTCAGAGTTTCATTTTCTTTTTTGCAGTTTTGGAGGTTTTTTGAAAGTTGGTCAATTTCAAACTTCATTACTTCTTGTAAGTTGTCATAGGAATCCTGTAGGCAGGCTTTGCTCTCAAGAAGCTTTTCATTTTCTAATCTTTATCAGGAAAACATTTTTACAATGGTAAATATAAACAGTAAATGCAGCTCTGCTAGTCAGATTATCAGCAGTTCCAGTTCTCCCATCTACAGACCATTCCCAACTTACAGAAGCCCTGACAGGTGTAAATTCCTCGTGAACTTGTGTGGAATGTCCACAGTGCACAAACACGGAAGACACATCGGATCCACAGAGCAACGTGACGGGGATGGAAGAGACAGGGTGGGCACGTTAGCCTGTAGCCGTCTACCTCCTCATTCCTCCTCCTGTGGTCTCGAGTGGACAGGCAGAACTGATGGGCAGGTTAGGATCACGCATTCATTTTAGGGGGTTCCGGACCGAACCCTCCCTCATGTAAGCTGGGGACTGGCCATTAAGGTGATAGCTCATCTCCATCTATTTATCACATATTCTCTCAACTCTAGGAAGATTTTAAGATGGCAAACGTGGCTTTGATTTGAGCAAGAGAGTAAACGCCCTCAGACAGAACAATCTCTTAAATCATATGATTATTATTTCCTGCTTTCTAGGTTCTCACCCCCTCGTTCCTCTCCGCACAGGCTGTGACGCACCCAAACAGCCAGAGTTCAGCCAAGAACTCATCAACAATGAACCTGACTTTGCACCATCCAAAACAGATGTCCCAGCGTACAAATAGGTCATTAGACGGGGATCTATCTGCTTTACTAACTGGAAGCAGGGCAGAAGCAGCAAGTTACAAAGTGGTATAAATCAGCTGCTAAGACAGACATACAGACAAGAGACGGGAAGGAGGGAGAATGTGTGTGTTTACGATACAAACTGTATATATAAAGCAGCCAAATGATTCAAGAAACACAGTGGGATTGTGCTATTTCATGCAGAGGCCTTCTCAACGCCTGGAAAGCCACAGAGTACAAGCCGCCCACAGAGTGATGCACTCGGTGTCAAGCCTGAGACACCGAGAAAAATTAAGTTATATCTTATTTAAATAGTGTGGAAATGCTCCCGATTTTTAAGACAGAATTTAAGTACACAGTTCAGATACAGTGGCTTCTTAACATTTTAGATCTAGTTCAACTGACATAGAAACATGAGGAAATGAAAATCCAGTGAGATTAGTGACCTTTAAAAAAAAAATCACAAAAAATCACCAAAAAAAAAATCACAAAAAAACTTACAACAGACCCAAGATAAGAGTCAGGGATTCAGATGTTAAAAACAAATGCCATGTGTCAGAAAAAATGACAGCACACCATGGGTGACAAATGGCCACTGGCCAGAGCCTTGGTGTTGGAGAAAGAGCACGGGGCAGTGGAGGGCATGCTACCTTGGCACACACCCCTGTCCTATGGGGAAGGAGTCATTTGCATGGCAGGGATGGGATTTTCAGAGGATGTGAACAGATTTTTATAAGAAAGCTCTCAATTTTGAGAATGCTATGCTCAATTTTTTTTTTAAATTTTATTTATTTGACAGACAGAAACCACAAGTAGGCAGAGAGGCAGGCAGAGAGAGCGGAGGAAGCAGGCTCCCCGCTGAGCAGAGAGCCCGATGCAGGGCTCGATCCCAGGACCCTGGGATCATGACCTGAGCTGAAGGCAGAGGCTTTAACCCACTGAGCCACCCAGGCGCCCCTATGCTCAACTTTTTAAAGCCACGCCGGGCAGGCCCAGCAAAAACATGTCAAGGGATGGATATGGTCTGCAGATCTCAAGTTTTCTTCCTCTATTTTAATTCCCTATATATGCAGATTGAAATCTTTGCCACGTATCTCATGCTCACAGTATCACATGCCAGATGTCCACTATTAAATTACTGCCACAGACCCATGGGATGGCATCAAAAACACAAAATGGTTTTACAAAAAGTTGAAATGAGCAAGAAAAAGAACAGTAAAAACAAACAACTGAAATCTGTCACCCCTTTGTTTCAAGATTACCAGCACTGACTCCCACCAGCCTCTGGCGAGTCACTGTGGACAACAGTAACAGCTCCTGATCTGGTCGGCCTTGTACTGCCCCTACCTCCAGGAAGAGCGTACCTTTCCCTCTGGAAAAGGCTCATCACCTATGTTGGGCCTACGCCACCTCAAACCCTTGATGAGTGACTGGTCCATAAGCAGATGACTCCAGCAAGACCAATTCTGATTTTCCCTGGGATTGATACACGGCTTCTGGGAGAGAGAATTTCATTGCTGGGTGAGGCAATCTGTTCCCTGTCACGTAAAGGCGGGCCCTCAACAGTAGGACAGAATAAGGGCAACATACTGAGGCAGGCAGAGCAGGGACTGAGGGAGGGAGAGATAGAGACAGAGACAGACAGAGACAGAGAGAACGTGCACTGACAATATCTTTTGAGACTCAATCTAGTTTGTTCCCAAAACCCAAATCACCTCTAGGCCTCCTCAGTATTGTGAGCCAGTAATTCACTTTTTTGCTCAACTAGTTTGGGTTGGGTTTGCAGCACCTGCACGGCAAGCAGGCCTGGGCTGCAGGCCAACCAGGCAAGGGGACACCGTCACAGAACAACTCTACCTGACACTGTCCAGTTGTAGCTGCGCATGCGTGTGTCGGTCAGAAAGGCTACTCAGTTCCTTCTCCTGACTCTCTCTGAATGAACTATACTCCAGTTTCACGGAAGACAGCTCCTTGTCTGCGGAATGAAGAACGACTCGCAGGTCATGCACCTCACTTTTCAAGACTAAAAAACAAACAAAACGAATACTCAACAGGTTTCTTTACATCAATTTTTTTTTTTCAAACAGAGTGGGCAAATAAGTTCGATGGGTATCTTCGCACAAAGAGCAAAAACAAGTTGAAGAGACCAATTTTTTTTTTTTTAAGATTATTTATTTATTTATTTGACAGACAGATCACAAGTAGGCAGAGAGGCAGGCAGAGAGAGAAGAGAGGAAGCAGGAAGCAGGCTCCCTGCTGAGCAGAGAGCCCGATGCGGGGCTTGATCCCAGGATACTGGGATCATGACCTGAGCTGAAGGCAGCGGCTTTAACCCACTAAGCCACCCAGACGCCCCGAAGAGACCAATTTTAAGTTAAGATGTTAAACAAGCAAGTGGTTGGTTTGTAGGAGCATGGAGATTATTTTCTTCCCTCCCTCTTAGGATTTTTTATATATTTCTATGAAAAAGGGAAGAGTTAACATCTGTCCCTGATTTGCAGGTCACCTGACTGTTCTATGCTTCTCCCGTGGCACATGCATGAAAACTTAATATAAGGGAAAGAAATCAAGAAACTTAGCACATTCTAAGTGACCTGATCTTACTTATTGAAAACTCCTTGGTAATACACTTCTCGAAATGGGTTAAATGCTTCTGGGTCTTCTAAGGAAACTCCAACTGGAGGTAAAATTAGGTAACTCCTTAGAGCAAAGGAAACACAACAGCTGTCTTTTGTCGGCTTTATTATAAACTGCTGCAAACACTGATGATAGAAGAAATACACTGAAATACTGGGAATCAAGTGATACTCCCACCTTCATGGATATGTACAAATATCTAATTTATGCTCTATTTTGTTACTATCAAAACATTATTCATCTTATGATTTCAAGACACTTCATTTTCAAAGCAATATTAAAACTTTCAGCCAATAGTTCGATCACTTGTTTGTGAGCTGTCCTGGTGCAAATTCCCCTTTATGATATATGACAATTACTTACCACTGTCATGCAGACTCAAGTCTGGTCACCTAAATAAAAACAAACAAAAGTACTGGGGTGCCTGGGTGGCTCAGCATGTTAAGCCTCTGCCTTCGGCTCAGGTCATGATCCCAGGATCCTGGGATCAAGCCCCGCATCAGGTGCTCTGCTCAGCAGGGAGACTGCGTCTCCCCCTCTCTCTGCCTGCCCCTCTGCCTACTTGTGATTTCTTTCTTTGTCAAATAAATAAAATCTTTAAAAAAAATAAAAAACAAAAACAAACAAAAAACAACCCACCAAAAACACAGGGGCAAGATTTATTCATAGGAATTAAAAGATACTGAGTTAACGGTATTCAGATCCCAAAGCTCCCACTTGTTCGAACTTACAGTCATTCTTAGTCTGAGTGTCTCGAAGCTGCATTTCAAGGGCATTCAACTGCGAGAGATGCTCTTGCTGCTGTCTGACCCAGTCAGTTCTTTCTGATGAGAAAAGCTTTGAGAAAGAGATAAATTTACTGGAAAAGGAACACCGGCATGCTAAGATACACTCCAAATCATTATCTATGTCTGTTTTAAAAATCTAGTTTAAGGTCTCTGATAGGAGAAAACTGGCCATTGCCATGAATTACAGTGAGGATGACCAACAAAGGGAAGGACCACTGTAAGCACCTGGGCCGTCCATCTTGTCTCGTTCCGAGCTAACGACAAGGCGCCTCTGCGCTATCGACAATGGGAGCTAGAATTCAGACTAGGGGTGTGTGTGTCATCCTCAGAGCAGTGTGTGAAGTGACACAATAAAGAATACAACTCAAATAAGCATTGACAAAGGCTCTGCGAAGTCGCTTTCATCTTGCGATACTGTCGCTTTGAGGGTTTGGCTCATGTGTTTCCTGGGGCCGTGCTCTGGGTCTCACCTCCTGCGACTGCAAGGAATGGTGTTCCAGTTTGTCAATGTGCTGCTGAAGTCTGACGTTCTTATGCTCTTCCTCATCCAGCTTTGCTTGAAGGGCACTCATCTGTTCCTGCAGCAACACAAACACTTCTTAATGGAACTCTCAAACATTCCACTGTCTCTTCTGCATTAGAAGAACAAAAAATAGGGGTGCCTGGGTGGCTCAGTCGGTTAAGTGTCTGCCTTCGATTCAGGTCATGATCTCAGGATCCTGGGATCAAGCCCCGCATTGGGCTCCCTGCTTAGCAGGAACCCTGCTTCTCCCTCTCCCACTCTCCCTGCTTGTGTTCCCTCTCTGGCTGAGTCTTTCTGTCAAATAAATAAATAAAATCTTAAAAAAAGAATTTTAACCTCACATGGACAAAGATATCAAAGGCCACTCTGGAATCAGAAAACAATTTCAAAAGATTGCACTAATGACTTCTCATGTCTCAGAATTACACTTGTGGTCCGTCAAAGTGGAGAATTTGAAACACAAAGGGAAAAGGTGATTAAAATTAAATGGGTTCAGTCATAGAGCCATTCTGAGACTTCTAAGGCTGCATGTGAGTGACTTCACCAGAATGCTCTCCAGGCCTTGGAAGGGACAAAGTTTTGGAATTTGAGGGTGGTCTGGCTCACTCTTAAGTTTCACTAGGAAGCAGAAAACGTTTTAAAAAAAAAAAGAAAGAAAGAAAGAAATCCAAATAAATAAATAAATCACCAAATAAATAAATAAATAAGTCACCAGAACTCTGGGATAAGCACATTTCAAATGTTCTTTCAAATATACCAAAAATTGTCGGAAATTTGATCTGTAAGATTCTTTCCATTATTTTAATTTTCTTTAGCACATACAGTACTGTGCCATATCAACCAGTTCTGGAACCTGAAGCTGGTGGCAGACTGGTCTCTTCACATGTTAGAGACCCAAAGCCTGAGGAGGCTATAGTGTGGGACTTGCTAAATCCTGCAAACGACGAGAGCAAAAGCAGGCTGATTGCGAGGACAGGGGCTTTCACACACCCATATTTAGAAACGCAGTCTTAATACTACATAGCTTTGAACACTACAAATTACAGAATTGAAATGGTAAGGGAAGTCTGTTTTCAATGAACGTCTAATGACTTATGTTTTCACAAACCAAAAAAACCAAACATTACCTGCACCATTCTAAGCTCTTCAGAAATGGCCTCAAAAGCTTGTTCATTCATCTCAGGTGGAACTGGCTCGTTCAAGATATTATCATTTAACTCACTGGAACTCTGAGTGCCCGCATGGCCAAAGTTCCCCACTTCAGGGCTTAATTTTGATACCGGTCGAGACCAAAGTTGAAAAGCCTTGGTTGGTGTAGTTATAATCTGTAGCAAAAAGCGATTATGAAACAGCATTAGCACACTGTGAACAAAAGAGCAAAAGTATTTACTAAATGTGTGAACGGAAAGGATAAAATTGAAATTCTAATAATCGAAAGAGTATCCTCAAGAGGCAGCTGAGAAATGCCTAAGTAGAAACAAATATAGCAATTTAATGTGGTCTCAAGCAAAATTCTAGTAAGATTGTTAAAACTGAAACTTAATAAGCGGTTTCCAAAGTTCAAACAAAGAATAAAAGGTCAAGGAAAGACAATTAAAAATTTAGGAAGACATCCCTGACCCACGTAAAAATACATTATAAGGGTACAGTCATTAAAACAGTGATCAGCATACAAATAGTTAAATAGGACACTCAAAGAAAATACATAGAGAAAGTGATTTATATGTGGAAAGTTCAAATTAATGAGAAAAACAAGGACTATTCAAAGTTAAATCCCTATGTAATACCATTCAGAAATAAAAAGGCAGGGGCATCAGGGTGGCTCAGTCGTTAAGCCTCTGCCTTCAGCTCAGGTCATGGTCCCAGGGTCCTGGGATCGAGCCCTGCATTCGGCTCCCTGCTTGGTGGGGAGTTTGTCTCTCCCTCTCCCACTCCCCCTGCTTCTGTTCCCTCTCTCTCTAATAAATAAATAAAATATTTTAAAAAGTAAAAAAGCAGATGAACTAAACATCTCAATGTAAAAAGAAAATTATAAAAGTAGTTTAAGAAGTAGAATATATTGATGATCTTGAGATTGTCTTTAAATACATAAAAGAGGCTCTCTGCTTCTCCCCATTCAACAGACAGTCTGCATTTCTGGTGCAGTTCCAGCCGCGTCCCCAAGACATGATGACATAATGGCGGAGGTCAGAGTAAACAGATTCAGCGTATTGGGCACCTGGTCACCAGGGCTGCTTTTAACTCTGGCAAAGTGGATACTGTTGCCATTAATGACCCCTTCATTGACCTCAACTACATGGTCTACAAGTTCCAGTATGATTCCACCCATGGCAAATTCCACAGTACAGTCAAGGCTGAGAACAGGAAACTTGTCATCAATGGAAAGTCCATCTCCATCTTCTAAGAGTGAGATCCTGCCAACATCAAATGGGGTGATGCTGGTGCTGAGCATGTTGTGGAGTTCAATGGGGTCTTCACCACCATGGAGAGGCCTGGGGTTCACTTGGAGGGTAGGGACGGGGGGACAGTCATCATCTCTGCCCCTTCTGATGATGCCCCCATGTTTGTGATGGATGTGAACCATGAGAAGTATGACAGCTCCCTCAAAATGGTTGGCAATGCCTCCTGTACCACCATATGCTTGGCCCCACTGGCCAAGGTCATCCATGACAACCGTGGCATGGTTAAGGAACTCATGACCTCAGTCCATGCCATCACTGTCACCACGACATCTATGGATAGCCCCTCTGGGAAGCTGTGGCATGATGGCAGAGGGGCTGCCCAGAACATCATCCGTGCTTCTACTGGTGCTGCGAAGGCTGTAGGCAAGGTCATCCCTGGGCTGAATATGAAGCTCACTGGCATGGCCTTCCATGTCCCTACCTGCAACATGTCAATCATGGATCTGACCTGCTGCCTGGAGAAAGTTGCCAAATACAATGACATCAAGAAGGTGGTGAGGCAGGCATCAGAGGGCCCCCTCAAGAGCATCCTGGGCTCCACTGAGGATCAGGTTTGCCCTGTGACGTTAACAGTGACACCCACTCTATCATCTTTAATGCTAGGGCTGGCATAGTCCTCAGTGACCTCTTTGTCAAGCTCATTTCCTGGTATGACAATGAATTTGGCTACAACAACTGGGTGGTGGATCTTATGGTCCAGATGGGCCTCCAAGGAGTAAGAGCTGTCTAGACCACCAGCCCAAGAGACAAGAGGAAGAGAGCCCCTCAGCTGTTGGGAAATCCTTGCCCCAACTCATCCCCCAACACACTGAGAATCTCCCAACCTCTACCCAATTTCCACCCCAGACTAACTGAGAAGGAGAGGGTCTTGGGGAGCTCTATCTTGTACCATCAATGAAGTCTACTGTACCCAGAAAAAAAATACATAAGTCACAAAGGTAGAATAGGAATAAACCTGGCTATATCAAAATTTTAAAACCTCTGTATAACAAAAGTATCACATACAAAGATAAAAGACAAGCAACATGGCAGTAGCATGGCAGAATATGTTGGCAATAGTATATGACATACTATTATGTTAAAATAACATGTTAACATGTTAAAAACTACAATCAGAAGACAAAACAACCAGTAAGAAAACGAATTCTTTTTTTTTTCTCATAGAAAAGGATATACACAAATGGACAGTGATCATAGATGTGTGACCTCATCAGAAATAAAGGAATAAGAATTAAAATCTTCAAAAGATACCATTTCCATCCATCATACAGTCATATATTAAAGAGGCAGACAACACCAGTTCCGGGGGCTGGCACTGGGCAGTGAGTGCTCCCACACCTCCTGGGAGAGCACATAGCACAGACACCTGGCAGGCAGGACCCCAGTGCTGAGACATCAGAAGATGACCACGCCTTCACAGACTCTCCCCAAAGAACATTCGCACTGGCAACCACCTATACAAGCCAGGGGTTGTCCAAAACATGGAAGCCTAGATTTAAAATGAGGTAGAGTTCTACGTACTGTGTAATATGGGAAGACCCAAGGCATATCCCAGAGTTAACAAAAGCCCACTACAGAGTAACATATGTAGGATGATTCCATTTACATTTAAAAACAAAAGCTCAGCTAAAAATCTATGAAATAACTCTCCATATTTTCCCAGTCCCTACATATATACTGTGCAAAACTGCCAAGCAAGGATGCCTGGGTGGTTCAGTCGGTTAAGCATCTGCCTTTGGCTGAGGTCACGATCCCAGAGTCCTGGCATCAAATCCCGCATTGGGTTCCTTCCTCAGCAGGGAGCCTGCTTCTTCCTCTTACTGCTCCTCTCTCTGCCTGCTGCCCCTCCACTTGTGCTCTCTCTCTCGCTGACAAATAAATAAAATCTTAAAATTTAAAAAAAACTGCTAAGTAAAAATATTCCCAAACTGAGAATAAATTACCCCCACGGATGGGGCGTGAAGGACTACATTAGAACCAGATTGGCAGCAGTGCTCAAGATGACCTTGAACTGAAACGTACATATGTATGTATATCTCTTTTAAACAAGAAAAATGTATTCATAAAGTACTCTCATGTAACTGAGAATGAGCATCAACAAAAGCTCTGAACTGCTATGCTGCTCTTGGTAAAACTTTTAATCACTTCGGTCTTATTTGCTAACCTATAAGTGGAAGCAGCAGGACCAGCCTGCCACGCACGCTTCAAGCTCTCCAATTCCACTGTGCTAAGGGGTTACAGACACAGGATGAGAAAACATTTGGCCATGTTCCACAGTTAATTTAAAATAATTTCCTACACAGATTTTTAAAAGGCCATCATTTTTAGAGAGCAAAGAAAAAAATTCTACTTTTATTTTAAAAAATTGCATTTTTCAGTTTAAATACATGGTAATACATCCATACAACAGAATCCTGCGCAGCTGTCATAAAACGAAAAAAAAAAAAAAAAGGAGGGAAAGTTCTTTTTTTTTCCCCTGTAGTCAAGGGACATACTCAGAAAGACAAAAGACAAAAACAGAAAAACCCAGGTGTAGAATGTTTTGTATAATATGCTACCACCATGTAAAATAAGAGAAAAGGTATAAACAAGTGGGACTACACCAAAGTAAAAGGTTTCTGCACAGCAAAGGAAACAATCAACAAAATAAAAAGGAAACCTACTGAATAGGGGAAGATACCTGCAAATGATACATCCAGTAAGACTTTAATATCTAAAATATATAAGGAATTCCTACAATGCAACACCAAAAAACCCCCAAATAATCCAATAAAAAATGGGCAGAGGACCTGAATAGACATTTTTCTAAAGAAAACATCCGGATGGCCTACAGACACATGAAAAACTGCTCAACATCATTCATCATTGGGGAAATGCAAATCAAAACTATGGTGAGATATCCCCTCATTCCTGCTAGAATGGTATCAAAAAGACAAGAGACAATGAATGTGGGCAAGGGTGTGGAGAAAAGGAAACCCCAGAGCAATACTGGCAGGAAGGTAAATGGCACAGCCACTGTGAAAACAGTACAAAGGTTCCTCAAAAAATTAAAATAGGGGTGCCTGGGTGGCTCAGTGGATTAAGCCTCTGACTTTGGCTCAGGTCCTGATCCCAGGGTCCTGGGATCAAGCCCCGCATCAGGCTCTCTGCTCCACGGAAAGCCTGCTTCCTCCTCTCTCTGCCTGCCTCTCTGCCTACTTGTGATCTCTCTGTCAAATAAATAAAAATCTTAAAAAAAAATTAAAATAGAAGTATAATATGGCCCAGCAAAATTCTACTACTAGGTATTTACCCAAAGAAACTGGAAACACTAATTTGAAAAGATAACATGCAGCCCTATGTTTTTTGTAGCATTATTTATAATAGCCAAGATATGTAAGCAACTCAAGTGTCCATCAACAGATGAACACATAAAGATGTGCCACATTTATACATATGTGTGTTTATGTGTATATAGACACACCCACACATACACACACGTTGGAATATTACTCAGTCATAAAAAAGAACAAGGTCTTGCCATTGGTGACAACATGGATAGATCTAGAGGGTAGTATGCTAGGTGAGGTAAGTCAGATAGAAAAAGACAAATGCTATCTGATTTCACTTCTATGTACAATCTAAAAAACAAAACAAACCAGAAACAGATTCATCAATACAGAGAACTGGTGGTTGCCAGAAGGGAGAGGGCTGTGGAGGATGGGCGAGATGGGTAAAGGGGATTAAGAGGTACAAACTCCCAGTTATAAAATAGATAAGCCACAAGGAGGTAATGCTCAGCATAGGGATGAGAGTCAACAATCCTGTGGTGACTCTGCGGTGAGTGATGGTGTCTATACCCACTGGGGAGCACTGCACAATGTACCGAATTGTCAAATCACTATGCTGCACACCTGAAACTAAAATAATATCGTGTGCCAACTGTACTTCAGTTAAAATTTTAAAAAAAGAAAAAATTGAAAGATGGAAAATCAAACTCCGAAGGACTTGTTGACAGTGACTGCCTCCAAAAAGGGGCTTGGCTGGTTGGCAGGAAGGACAGCACACAGAGAGGAACCATATCACTGTATACTCTTTGTACCTTTAAAAATTCCGGCCAAGTGGGGCGCCTGGGTGGCTCAGTGGGTTAAGCCTCTGCCTTCGGCCCAGGTCATGATCTCAGGGTCCTGGGATCGAGCCCCGCATCAGGCTCTCTGCTCAGCAGGGAGCCTGCTTCCCCCTCTCTCTCTGCCTGCCTCTCTGCCTACTTGTCATCTCTCTCTCTCTCAAATAAAAAAAAATAAAATAAAATAAAATAAAAAATTCCGGCCAAGTGAATTGCCTATTCAAACAGATGAGTAGTTTCTTTTAAAAGCAGTCTCCTAAAAAGTGACACCAAAAATATCACTTCTGAACAGTAAGCATTAGAAGGGCGCCTGGGTGGCTCAGTGGGTTAAGCCTCTGCCTTCAGCTCAGGTCAGGATCTCAGGGTCCTGGGATCGAGCCCCGCATCGGGCTCTCTGCTCCGCAGGGAGCCTGCTTCCCCCACCTCTCTCTGCCTGCCTCTCTGCCTACTTGTGATTTCTCTCTCTGTCAAATAAAATCTTTAAAAAAAAACATAAAAATAAGCATTAGAGATAAACATCTATTTTTAAGTTTAAGCTGTATAAGGAAGGATTTTTCAGCCTTCAGAGGATCTGGTAGAAAAGCTCAATCCCCAGCATCAGCATCACTACCTCCTTCATCTTTGGCTTTTCTCTAATTCTCACATGTCCACACATTTTTTTTTCTTTTAGGAAGGCAATGGTTGTTTAGGGAAAAAACACCCTTCTATGATGACTGCTGATACCCTGGATCCTTTAGTGGTCTCTGGCTCTAGGATTTCTGTTCTTGCACCACAAGCTGGGAGCACACGGCACTTTACAGCCATAGCTACGGAGATCCCCCGGCTGCCCAGTGCTCTACTATTTCACTCAACGCTCTAGAAAACCCACAATCACATTCTCCTCATCCCCAATTCGGAGACCATAAATAGGAGGTTCAGAAGTTAGGAAACCCTGCCTAAGGTTAGTGACAGATTAAAATCTGCACCCAGGTCTGACTCCAAATGCTGCATTCTTTCCCACCCCACCCCGCCACTGGAGGCCACTGGAGGCAGACATTAGAACACCAGGACCAGAGTCAACCTGGGGGCACTGTCTGCAAGGGATTCTAGCATATCTGGGGATAATCTGTGCAAAGTCTCTCCATTATTAACAAAATAAGATCAGACTTAGTATTGAAGAATTGCTTCAGACCACCTACCTTAAGTGTTTCAGCATGAATTTTATTCAGCTGAGAAACTTCTTGTCGCTTGTAGGCTTTTGTTGCTTCCAAAAGGTTTTCGAGATTAAGGTTTGCTTTTTGCAAAGACTGAAGCTCTGATTCCAATTCTAGCTGCTTTTTCCTAAGGGATATTCAAAAACTGAGTATTTCAGGTAATAAGTAATGTCATACACTTGTAGAGTACTTTACACTTTATACTCTCACATAACTTGATATTTATCCCTCTAAATCTGAGATATTCTCAGATTATTACCCTCAATTTCCATTTGGGTAATATTTGCTATGAGAATTAACTACAGTATAAAGTATTTGACTAATAAGTGGTAGAGCTCCAATTCAAAAGCGCTAACAGTCTGTGATGATACCACACATGGCATGTTATTTTTAAAATAAACACTTTCTGGGGTGCCTGGGTGTCTCAGTCAAGTGAGTGTCCGACTCTTGCTTTCAGCTCAGGTCATGAACTCAGTCGTGAGATCGAGCCCTGAACTAGGCTCCATGCTCATGCTCCCTGCTTAGGATTCTCTCTCTTCCTGTGCCCTTTACCTCCATGTGTGCTCTGTCTCTCTCTAAAATAAATAAATCTTTTTAAAAATGTAAAAAATAAAATAAACACTTCTTTCTATTTTAGGATAGCATAATCTTAATTATACTATGAATGTGGCTTATCTTTTTTTTTTTTACACAAGGAACATTAAGAATATTAACCTGTAATTTCTAAAAATTCTGATTTAATTCATAACAACATTGATTTAAATTTGGTAAACAGATACAGGTGTATTCGTGAAAACATCTGTATCGGGGCGCCTGGGTGGCTCAGTGGGTTAAGCCTCTGCCTTCAGCCCAGGTCATGATCTCAGGGTCCTGGGATCGAGCCCTGCATCGGGCTCTCTGCTCAGCAAGGAGCCTGCTTCCCCCCAACCTCTGCCTGCCTCTCTGCCTACTTGTGATCTCTGTCTGCCAAAAAAATAAAATCTTTAAAAAGAAAAGAATAAAAAAAAAGAAAACATCTGTATCATCTAGTTCATTAAACATATTAAGGAGCTTTTTCTTCATGTCAAAACAAGGCAGTTGCTATATGAGAATTAATATTTAACGTAAAATGCTCAAATGGTCAGTGTTAGGGGCGCCTCGGTGGCTCAGTCGTTAAGCATCTGCCTTCGGCTCAGGTCATGATCCCAGGGTCCTGGGATCGAGCCCCACATCGGGCTCCCTGCTCTGCAGGAAGCCTGCTTCTCCCTCTCCCACTCCCTTGCTTGTGTTCCCTCTCTCACTGTGTCTCTGTCAATAAATAAATAAAACCTTTAAAAATAAATAAATAAATAAATAGTGAGTGTTAAACGCTAAAACAAATCCACACTCAAAAATACTGAGACAGGTAAGCATGAATGTGGATTTTTACTTTACCTCGTTAGTTCTTTGTATTCTTCATATTCTTGCTTTGAATTATTCAGCTCTGTCTGAATTTGCAAGAGTTGTGCTTTCAGCTTCTCGGTGTTCACTAATGAACATGGCTCCTTTGGAGCTTTAGGAGAAAATCCTTGTTGACCTGGTAATAAGGAAACAACTTGGTCTTTGAAAGAGAAAGAACAGGGGCGCCTGGTTGGCTCAGTGGGTTAAAGCCTCTGCCTTCGGCTCAGGTCATGATCTCGGGGTCCTGGGATTGAGCCCCGCATCGGGCTCTCTGCTCAGTGGGGAGCCTGCTTCCTCCTCTCTCTCTCTGCCTGCCTCTCTGCCTGCTTGTGATCTCTGTCAAATAAATAAATAAAATCTTTGAAAGAGAAAGAACAGAACCCATTTTCTAAGTTCTCTGCCGGGCATTAATTTTGAAGCAAAGAAGGGAAAATGAGAGATGGATTGGAAAGTGGATCCCAAAAAACAAGAGCCTGTAACTCAGCCGGAGACAAGACACCATACAGTGTATCAAACAGTGCTGGAAGTTGTTTCTGAGAAGCTGAGAAGCCCCAGGATGCAGGGGCATATTGAAGGCAACACCTTTGCCATCAGGAGAAAGGGCAAACCACGAAGTACAGCACGCACCAGGCCGGTGAGACGTCAGCAGGCCAGTACTGCAGAAATTCGTGCTAACAGATAAAGTAAACAGTCAATAAATTACTTAGGAAAGGAACCAAAGAGCAAAGGCTAAACGTTGAAAGAGCTTGGGGTCATCTAACTGGTAGGAAATATTTTCAGGGATCGCTTAGGACCAGATGGATATGTTGAAGAGAGTTCTGACAAGTTTCACTGCGGAAAACATCATGTAAAATTGTTTAGAGAATGATCTTTGTTTAGAAGATGGTGGGTTCTGGGTGTTATGTGCAACTGATGAATCACTGAACTCCACCTCTGAAACTAATAATATATTATGTGTTAGTTAATTGAATTGAAATAAAATAAAATTTTAAAAATAAATTAATTTTAAAAAAAGATGATGAGATCAAGAAATGACTATTAGTATCTTTCAAAGGCAGTCAGTCAAGGAATTATTTGAGGTCAAAATGGCCAACAAATACAGACCACTGTAGGGAAAAATAGCTAAATTATACACAAAAATCAACCTTAACTTTACATCTAAAATCAGTCTCTCCACAACAAATTTTTTTTCTTTTATTGAGTCATAACAGAGTGGAAGACTTGAAAAATGAAAAATTTAAAATGGACACAAACAGGCTGTTATGACTGCAGAATGAGATTAGAGTGTTCTCAATTTCAATCTGCAGTGACAAAGGCTGAGATGGAATCTGATAAAAGCCCACACACACACAAAAAAAGAGCCCACGAAAATATTCACTCTGAGAGTGGGGCAAACAGACTTTGTTGCCAAGTCCCAGGGCATTAACACCAGTAGCTGCCCAAAGTGTAAGCGAGATGTGATGCCAACTAAACCACTTTTCAGAGCAAAAGCAGACAGAAATAATGGAGAACTAACAGCACATGCTGGCCAGTGTAAAACTAACAGGGTCTGGCCGGCACCCACCACCTCAGGACGCAAGCACGGAGCTGGGATCAGGAGTCTGACCTAGAGACGCCTCTCACACTGTACAGACCTTAGCCAGACAGGTAAACGTCGTCCACTTGACATTCATCGGTGTTCATTAGTTAAACACTTTTCATTTCAGATAGTTAAAGCAGGAAAAATTTCATTTAATAAAAATTAAGAGAAATATCTGAATCAAACTTTTAGCAACAAAACAGAACCATAACAAGAGTTTCGTTGGTACGTCTCTTAGCCTGCATAACTCACTACTACGAGATTTATGAGAAAAAAGTTTGGGAAACGCCTTTTGGTAACAAAAAAGCCTAAGTATGTACATAAGAAATTAGCACACTCGGTGGGGGCCTGAGTGACTCAGTTGATTAAGCATCTGCCTTCAGTTCAGGTCATGATCCCAGGGTCTGGGGATCTAGCCCTGCATCCGGCTCCCTGCTCAGCAGGAAGCCTGCTTCTCCATCTCCCTCTGCTGCTCCCCCTGCTTGTGCTCTCTCTTTCTGTCAAATGAATAAATAAAATCTTTAAGAAAAAAAGAAAGAAAGAAAGAAAGAAATTAGCATACTAGGTCTTAAGGCCAAAAGGAAGACCCTACCAGCGAGTCAATAAAATGCCTTTTCAACAGCGCGCCCCCCTCCCCCCCGCCACCGCGTCCCTAGAAGACACGCAGACGATGATCATTTCTTACCCTCGTCCTTTTTCTCTGTGCCAGATAGTTCAAAGAAAGCTTTTTCTAGTACAGCAATGGTCTGGGCATCCATTTCTTGGGCTCTTTTCACAGGCTCTAATAATCTCAATCTTCTGTTCTCCTCCCTGAGGGAATGGTTTTCCATAGCATATTTTGCAACTCTGGGATGGTGTTCTATCTGTGACATAGAACAGTTACAGACTTACAGACAGACAGACATTTCCTCAACAACCAGTCTTGCCGCCAAGTCATTTGGAAACATTAGGAAGGCTGCACGCTCTGCGGGCAGTGGTCGGCTGCAAGGGCTATGGACAGCAACCTGGCATTTGTGACCACACCGAGCATGTACGTAGCCTACGATGCCATTATTCCGTGTCTGGGCCTGTGCCTTGAAATTTTCACCCAGGCATGGGCTCATAGGGAGAAACGTGCAAAGGTGTACACTGTGGCCAACCCTTCATGCAACGGGGGCTGTTGACATTAACACACTGTAGCGAAGAAGGATATGCTCTATCGACCAGGATGCCACCTCCTCCGAGATATATTAAGTGAAAGAGGCAGCAGCAAAGTATGTATGCGAAGTTGCCTTTTGTGTTGAAAATGATTACAAAAGTAAAAATATCCATATTAGTTTGAATATGCATAAAAAGCCTCAGAAAAGTACAAAAGCCAGAAACAGATTTGATTTTTTTTTTTCCTAATGATGTGCCTGTATTAACTACCCATCCTCCCCAGGGAAAAGGAAAACCAGCACCAAGAAGTTGGAAGGGCCCCAAGGTGGGGGGTGGGGAAGAAGTTGGAAGGACCCCAATGTAAAGAGACTGCTGATTCAGACAACCACAACTGCTCACCGGGACAAGGGACAAGGGACACTTGCCTGCTGGGTGGGACGCTAACGCAGCATCTCACATAATTCCTCCCCCCATCTTAATTTTACCATCATGGAAAATGGGGGGAAGAAGTTGTGCAATCATACAAGTCAGCTAAATTCATTCAAAAACACTTTTCTGTTGTATTAACTCACATGAATTTGGTGGCAAACTTATATTTGCCCTGAACCTCCCTTCTTTTTAGAAATACCGCCAATGTCATACACTCACTTGTTCCCGCAGAGTCTGGATTTCATCCCTTAATTCCGACAACAAGCGATCCTGCTCCACAGGCAGAAAACTTCCCCGGGATTCTTTGAGGAGCTTCTCCAGGCGCATTATTTGATCCTCTCGGAATTTCACAATCATTTTATTAGATTGAATAAATTTTTCTTTTTTGAGGGTGAGGTCTTCTAACTGGGTAACTTTCTCTACCAGAGACTTAAGAAATTCATAATTTGGTTAAGCATGAAAAGGAATTCAGTCTCCCTGAATTTCCACAAACCAAGCAATAAATACTAACTTCACACTTAATCCCAAGGGCAAAATTAAACTTTCCACAGTTTTTCTTCATTTTCTTTATTTACTTGTGCCATTTATTTCACTCAGAAAGGTGCCATAGAGCAAAAGCCTAAAATATCCGGAATGCCCTTTATACCGACTCGGTTTCCTACCTTCTTTTCCTGTTCAGATTTCTTAAAGAACAACATCGCCTCTTGAAAATACTTCATGTAATTAGTCTGATCTTTGTCTGTAATTGATCCAGTAAGAAAGAAAAGAAAATGGAAAAAAATGTTTATCTCTCAAAATTTAGGACCAAGTATTGAGCTAAAACAGCCTCTGACTGACTGCTCTCAATCAATCAAAAAGAATCAGACTGTCGTCCCCAGATTACAGATTTCAAATCAATCCAATCTACATGTTAGCGATTCTTTGAAGAAAAATAAGTTCTTTCGTCCTGTTTAATAAACATATACATGTTACATATGACTGAATCCTGGAAGTGGATCTAAATGAAATTAGTATCTTTTTTTAGCACCTGTAAGGAATGAATTATTCAAGATTATTTCTACTCCTCCTTCCGATCACATCCACAGATATGGGGATATCATGGACATATGGTATCTGTTACCTGGTTACAAAGTATGGGCATCTCTAGTTTTACTGTGCTTTGCTCTACCATGCTTTGCAGATACTGCATTCTTTACTAGTGGAGAGTTCGTGGCAACCCTGCATGGAGCAAGTCTACTGGTACCATTTTTCCAATAGCATTTGCTCACTTTGCGTCTCTATGTCACATTCTGGTAATTCTTGCAACATTTCAACATTTTTCAGTATTGTTATTACATTTGTTACAGTTATCTGTCTGGGGATCAGTGATCTTTGATGTTACCACTGTAATTACTTTGGGCACCACAAACCATGCCCATATCAGACTGCTTGACTGCCTGGCTCTTCCCATCTCTCTCCCTCTCCCAGGCCTCCCTATTCTGAGACACAACAATATGGAAATTAGGCCCTTTAATAACCCTACAATAGCCTCCAAGTGTTCAAGTGAAAAAAAAACAGTCGCACATGTTTCACTGTAAACCTAAAGCTAGACATGATTAAGCTTAGTGAGGAAGGCACACCGAAAGCCGAAACAGGCTGAAAGCGAGGCCTCTTGCTCCGAACAGCTAGCCAGGCTGCAAATGTGAAGGAAAAGTCCTAGAAGGAAGTGGAAAGTGCTACTCAAGCGAATCCATGAATGATAAGGAAGCAAAACAGCCTTATTGCTCTTAGGGAGAACTTTTAGTGGTCTGGATAGAAGATCACACCAGCCACAACATTCCCTTAAGCCAAAGCCTAGTCCAGAGCAAAGCCCTGACTCTCTTCAATTCTGTGAAGGCTCAGAGAAGTAAGGAAGCTGCAGAAGGAAAGTCTGAAGCCAGTGGAGGTTGGCTCATGAGGTTCAAGGAAAGAAGCCGTCTCCCTAATGTCAGAGTACAAGGCAAAGCATCAAGTGCTGATGTTCCTCTACTGGATCTGGGCAAAGTCAACTGAAAATCTGGAAACGATTCACCATCCTAGATGCCATTAAGAGTAATCGTGATTCAGGGGCGCCTGGGTGGCTCAGTGGGTTAAAGACTCTGCCTTCGGCTCAGGTCATGATCCCAGGGTCCTGGGATCAAGCCCCGCATCGGGCTCTCTGCTCAGCAGGGAGCCTGCTTCCCTTCCTCTGTCTCTGCCTGCCTCTCTGTCTGCTTGTGATCTCTGTCTGTCAAATAAATAAATAAAATCTTTAAAAAAAAAAAAAAAAGAGTAATCGTGATTCAGAGGAAGAGGTCAAAATGTCAACATGGAATTTGGGAGAAGTGGATTCCAGCCCTCGTGGAGGACTTTGAGGGATTCGAGTTTTCAGTGGAGAGAATAACCGCAGATGTGGGGAAAACGGCCCGAGAACTAGAACCACAAGTGGAGCCTGACGATGGGACTGAATTGCTCCAAGCTCCTGATAAAACATGAATGGATGAGCAGTTGTTTCTAATGGAACAACAAGGAACACAAGGTTTCCTGAGCTAGAATCTACTCGTGCGGAAGACTAGTGCTGTGAATACTGCTGAGATGACCACAAAGGGTTCAGGGCGTCACATGAACTGAGCTGACAGGGCAGCAGCAGGGCTTGAGAGGACCGCCTCCCATTCCGAAAGAAGTCCTGTGGTGGGTAAGGTGCTATCAAACAGCATTTCATGTTACAGAGGAATCATTCGCGAAAGGAAGAGGCAATCGATGCAGCAAACTTCACTGTTGTCTTATTTTAAGAAATTGCTACAGCCGCCCCAGCCCGCAGCGGCCACCGGCCCGATCAGTCAGCAGCCATCATGGTACAAGCAAGACCCTCCGGCAGCAGAGAGGTTACAGTTGCTGAAGGCTCAGATGGTGGCTAGCATTTTTCAGCAATTGAGTATTTTTAAATTATGTATGTACGTTGTGTTTTTAGACGTAACACTACCGCACACAATATACTACAGTATAGTGCAACCTAAGTTTTATTTACTGATTGGCTTTACTGCAGTATCGGCTTTACCGCAACGGTCTGGAACCGAATCTGCAGAATCCCTGAGAGACGCCTGTACCGTGTTCCTACGTGGGTAAAACAAATACGCTTGTTCAAAAATGGGGGTAGCTTTACTGTACTGTGCCTGTCATCGGAGGGTTCTCAAACTAATATCCGCATGTGGTCTTCCTCAGGATGAAGGACACTGTGTTCGTCTCACCTTTGGTCAGAAAGCTTTCTGGTAGTAGCTGCCCTGAAGTAAACTGGGCCAGCTGATCTTTGAGCCTCTTCACTTCAGCCTGGAGCTGGCTCACATTTCCTTGGGTGTCTTCATTTACCACTGCCTGTTCAGGAATTTTTTAAAAAGCATTAAAAGAATACTCTTGAGTCATACAATCTTGTGTTTCTATTTGGTATAGGATCTATTTGGTATAGGATCTAGAGTGACAAACACCAAACAAAACCGCACTCCCATCCCACAAACAGTCGCAAGGCCCCTAGAATCACAGTGTGCTAGAGAGGGGAGGAAGCCTCCCTTCCCTTTGCCTCATACCTACAGCCACGGGCTCTCCTCCCTCACCACCCCTCCTGGATGCTCCCACTTAGGGGTCCACCCTGTTGGGCTGGGCCACCCAGGGATCTGGGTCTGTGCACCTAACACTGCCTTCTTCTTGGGACAGCCCCAACCCCATGGAGAAGAGCAAACAGCTCTTCCCCTCTGGAAGGAGTAGCCCCTCCCCTCTGTCTTGGCCCACTCTAAGGGGACGATGAACAGCAGAGCTGGCCTGAGCTCCATCAGCTTAGCAGAAACCCCCTTCTCCAAAAGAATCCACCCCTGTATTTCCTAACAGCCCTCCTGAAGAGAGGAGTTGGTTGGACAGCTCTATTTCTGTTTTATTACCACACTAAATGTTATTTTAAAGAAACATTTCTTGAAGAAATTATCTTAAAGGAATGACTTCTTTAAGATAGCTTTTTTTTTTTTTAAGATTTTATTTATTTATTTGACAGAGATCACAAGTAGGCAGAGAGGCAGGCAGAGAGAGAGGGGGAAGCAGGCTCCCCGCTAAGCAGAGAGCCTGATGCCGGGCTCAATCCCAGGACCCTGAGATCATGACCTGAGCCAAAGGCAGAGGCTTAACCCACTGAGCCACGCAGGCCCCCCATAACTTTTTTTTTATTAAAGATTTTATTTATTTGAGAGAAAACCAGTGTGCGTGCACACGTGTGAGTGTACCAGCAGGGGGAGCTGCAGGCAGGAGATGTGGGACTCAATCCCAGGACCCTGGGATCATGACCTGAGCTGAAGGCAAATGCTTAGCCAACTGAGCCACCCAGGTGCCCCTCGTTAAGACAACTTCTAAGAGGTTCAAAAAGGCCCATAAAACCTACAGGGTGATAATAAGAGCTAAGAGCTTAACTAACAATCAGCTCAAAGGGCCCAGCTGTGAAATACCCAATATCCTAAAAAGGGAGGAAAACTTTCTGACACAGTCCCAAGGTCCCCGTGTTCTTGTCTTAAGCCAGGTCTGCCCACTGGGAAAAATCTAAACAGCACATCCTTAAATGAGTCCAAGATATCCTAGTCACTTCCCACTGGTAGGCTGCAGAATAGGACTTACCATTGCTAATAATTTGTACTAAGGCTCCTCCTGGTTTTACCGTTTGATGTATTCAGCAGCCATTTCTAGTTGCTTCTGATGCTTACTGCCAGTCTCATTTCAAGGCACTCCCTGTACATTCTGACATCACTGCCCCATCAGTGATATCATAATCCTAATTATCCCTGCTGTTCTCCACTCTCCAAAAACTCCTAGTAAGTCCCAAGAGACAGGGTCAGGAAGCCCTAGTGATTTTTCCTCCTTATATTATGAATACCCCACTACAGAGTCATAATCCAATAAAATAAATCAACAACTAGACCTATACTATTCTGACTTATCCAGGAGAAGAGGCAACATGGAGCTCTTTACTTTTACATGCTAAGATGATCACGGAGTCTACTTGGGGGACAGAAATGACCAACTTCTCCTTCGAAAGAAAGAGGAAATTAATCTGCCAATTCATGGCACTGTGATTCTTTTGTCTAGAACCAAAGGGGCCTCCAGCCTTTCCAAAAGAAGTGGGGGACCCCCTGCTCCAAGGGCTGTTAAAGAGCTGCTTGCTCATGGGCCAAATACATCCGCCATCTGTTTTTGTAAGTAGAGCTGCACTAGAACACAGCCATGTCCTTACGTTTGCGTACTGCTGACAGCTGCTTTCTCACCACTGAGGCAGAGCTGAGTAGCTGGGACAGATGCTATCCAAGAAGCCTCAAATATTTACCTTTACAGAAAAGCTTCTTTGGCCACTGGTGTACACAAATATCAAGGAAGCTTCTTATATATAAGAAAAATGGGGAGGGACGCCTGGGTGGCTCAGTGGGTTAAAGCCTCTGCCTTCGGCTCAGGTCATGATCTCAGGGTCCTGGGATCAAGCCCCACATCAGCTCTCTACTCAGCAGGGAGCCTGCTTCCCCCATCCCCACTCTCTGCCTGCCTCTCTGCCTACTTGTGATCTCTGTCTGTCAAATAAATAAGAACCTTTAAAAAAAAGGGGGGGAAATCCTTGCAGGTACAAACAACATAAAAGGCAAAGCTTGTCAACATCAAACTGTCTTCATAGTGAAGCCCCAGCACACACAGACACACATAGACACACACACACACACACACACACACACACACACACACCCACCCACCCACCCACCCACCCCTGTTAGCAATGGTTTGGGTAAATATAGTCTCTAACCCAGTTAGAAAGGAAAAACTCTGCCTTCCTCTAAGAAAAATCAAGCCAAACAATACCAACCATAAGACCTAATCTAGATCTCAAATTTCCTTGAGCAATACAGAAAGCTAGGAAAGATGAAACAAATCTTGCTCAGAATTAAGCTTTCAAAGAGAAATAAATAGAAGCTAGTGTTTATATTAGGGCAATACAAGCTTAAGCACTTTTCTAATTTACTTAATTGTACTCAGTATTTTACCTTATTTTTAATCAGCTTGGCTCTCTGAGCAAAATTAAGTGTTGACAGGGTTTCCCCAAAACACCTGGATCCGGGATGAACATTTGCGATTATGGCTGTTTTGGCATTGCCTCCAAGGGAATCCTGTTTAATGATAGGAATGGTACACATTTTCAGGGAAGAAACCACAAGAACTTTGTTAAGCAAAGAAAATGGACATTCTTACCACAAAGGCTGAGAGAGTACATGACTGTCAACCACAGTGAGCATAACCCAAAAAAGGGCCCAGGAAGCCAATGGTCTACTTTACCCGAAGTAAGAAGGTAAGTTTGGAGTCTCTGTAGCAAACGTGCCTCTGTTTTCCATTACCCACGTCGACAAGCGCAGTAATCACTTGGCCCAGGCAGCTTAACGACCGGTTTATGTTACCTGCCTCCTAACGGGAAAAAGAATAAAAATCGAGATGCACTGGTTTCATTTTAGTATTTTGAATTAAAATATGCCTAGCAGTGAATTTTGACTGGAACATCAAGTCATGGACAATATTACCTTTTTTTTTCCGGTCATGGACAATATTACTAAGGATAACTGACTTCCCACCAGATGTCCTCAACTACTCCCTAACCTTTTCCTATTTGACCCACTCTGCAATTTTCGTATTCAAAGAAAAACACAGAAATTATGTAAAGAAAAAAAAAAGCCACCTCATGATTCTAGGAGTTTTAAATTGACCTATAGGTAGGGATAAAAGCTAGCAAAGAAAAAAGGCAGCAGTAGTGCATAAATAGGCATATTTTTCAATCCTTTTATGTTAAAACATTTGCTACATTAAAATAGTGTGATAATAACCCACTCCACATCCCACAAAGTCACTGATGAACTTATCAGAAGAGATTATTCAGTCTAATTCTGTAAAGTGTAATAAGACCCTTTTAAAAAATGGTTTGGGGGATGCCTGGGTGGCTCAGTGGGTTAAAGCCTCTGCCTTCGGCTCAGGTCATGATCCCAGGGTCCTGGGATCAAGCCCCGCATCGGGGTCTCTGCTCAGCATGGAGACTGCTTCCCCTTCTCTCTGCCTGCCTCTCTGCCTACTTGTGATCTGTCTGTCAAATAAATAAATAAAATCTTTAAAAAAAAAAAAAAGTGGTTTGGGAGGGCAAAATGTTGGGGTTGAATATGTTACACTGGATTTTTATTGGAGTTATCATACTTCAATAACTGGGTCTGCAGTGGTGGGAGTACAGAAGAGAAAACGTGTGTATTCTCAAGCAAGATGCATGGAGTTCAAGTGCAGCTGTTTTAGCAGTCAGTAAATCAGAAAGGTGTTGACAGCACTGTCTGTGAGCTAGGCTACTTGTGCTTGAATTCCGGATCTGCTCCTAGCTGTGAGCCCCTGGACAATTTCACTCCCGTTTCTCCAAAACGGAAAAGGATCACAGTACCTACTTCCCAGAGATGCTGGGAAGATTAAATAAGTTAATACATATGAAGCACTTGAAACAAGCCCAGCATATGTCCTATTGTAAAAACTGGCTATTTCTCTTTGATTCATGTCTCCATAGAAACATGAGCCTAAGTTCACCTGAAACTGCCTGAGAGCTCAGGAAGCTCAGATCCTCACTTTCAATGCAAAAAGAAGACGGTCCTTTGCCATTTCTGACTCTCTGCCCCAGCCCTCATACACCTTCACCTATAGCATCCACACCCTTTACTGACAAAACAGATCACAACACACATATACAAAGCAGTAAAATGTATTCGGAGAACCTCAGGTCCCACTGCCAACCCCTCAGCCTAGGACTGGGTCCTTGCCCTCCCCCCTGAAATATTAACCACCACAGCTGCCCTCCTTTCTCTCTAGACCCTCCCCTCATGAGTCTGGTAGTGGTGGGCCAGATGGCTAAGCTTCTATAAAACAGACTTTTGGGGGCTCCTGGGTGGCTCAGTGGGTTAAGCCTCTGCCTTTGGCTCAGGTCATGGTCCCAGCGTCCTGGGATCGAGCCCCACATCAAGCTCTCTGCTCAGCGGGGAGCCTGCTTCCTCTCTCTCTCTGCCTACTTGTGATCTCTGTCTGTGAAATAAATAAATAAAATCTTTTTTTTTTTTTTAAGATTTTGTTTATTTATTTGACAGACAGATCACAAGTAGCCAGAGAGGCAGGCAGAGAGAGAAGGGAGGAAGCAGGCTCCCTGCTGAGCAGAGAGCCCGATGCGGGACTCGATCCCAGGACGCTGGGATCATGACCTGAGCCGAAGGCAGCGGCTTTAACCCACTGAGCCACCCAGGCGCCCCTAAATAAATAAAATCTTAAAAAAAAAAAAAAACACAGACTTTTGCATGAAATCACTCAAAACTTTTCAGTGTTTCCCAGTGTGTGGAGAACTGAATGCAAACCTGGCCTGGCCCTCCTGGTCCTCAGTGATCTGGGCCTGCTTGCGCCTAGGATCCAACCCATTCATTGATCTGCGCTGAAATGCCAAATGCCATACTCCCTCTGCATCCATAATGACCCCTGAGGTGTCCCCCTGCCGGGCACATATTCCCTATTCTTCTCTCCCAATCCAAATCCTGCCCCCTTGGAGAACCCAACTCAAGAACTACTTCTTTTCTATGCTTACCCCAAGCAATCCAGTCCCTTCTTCTCTGACCCTGGCTGATATTTGTACTGCCATCCTTTCTGGCATGAATTCAAATACTCTGGCTACCGACAGACTTGTTCTAGCCCACGTATGTTTAATGTCCCAACCCCACAACAAATATCCACATCTTTAGAATGGGAGCACGTTCTGATTCCTTTGTAACCTCCACACACTCACGTTGGTACTGACTTCCAGTAATTAATTCACACACGAATTGAAGATCATAACTCCATTCTTACCTTTAACCTCATCCCTTCTGCATGGGTGTCTTTTTGCCTTTCAGATCCTGCTAAGTCCACCAGATTGAGTAGGGAGGTCCGTATATTCACAGTCTCATTGCTTTTCTCCATTGACTCTATTGTAATTGTAAAGACTGCATGAGACCGAGAAGACTCTCTATTCATTGACGTCGATGCCACACGTCTGTTTCTCCATCCTCCAGACAGCACCTAGGCAAAAGAGAAAATTGCCACAACTTATAAGTGACACAACAGCCATTTTCGTACTGACAGAGTATACAGACAAAAATATTAGTAAAAATGTAAAACCTCGTATCCAAGGATATACATCCTTCTCATGCACAAACTAACAAAACTGGCCACTGTATTAATTCATAAATCATTTCTCAATAAATTTCAAACCATGACATAAGACCATATTCTCTGATCCCATGGCAATTAAGAATCAACATGATAAATAAATTTTAAATTACCATAAATTTGGAATTTCAAATCACATTTCTAAGTGATTCATGGGTCAAAAAATAAAATTATAATGGAAAAATACTTAGATCCATAAGACAATTAAGATATTAAAACCTGTGTGTGAAGTTTAAGCAATAATAAGTAGTAACATTAAACATTTAATAGCATTAAACACTTCCATCACAAAAGAAAGGGCCTAAAAACCTAAGCACCCAGCTTAAGAAATTGGAACAAGGACAGCAGGATGAACCCAAGGAAAAACAAAGAAAACATTAAAAGAGCAAAGCCACATAAACAATATCAACTATGTAAAAAAAGAAAACGAAATTGTAGTTACAGCAAAGTATTTTAAAAATGAGAATACAGAGAACAGCTTTATGTCAATATATTTGAATACTGAGATGAAACTGAAATTTTCTAGAAACAAAAGACTTCCCAAAACTTCTGACCTAAGAAGAGTTAGTAAAATGCCTGCATGGCTCTAATACAGAATTTTTACCCTTGATTTTAGCCAAAACTGCAATGGAATTCCAACCAAAATCTCAACCTAATTTTTTTTGGTATGTATATATACACAAAAACACACACACACACACTGGATCACAGGTAAAACCTATTGCTTACAATGAGAGTCACAGTTTAAAAAGTTTGAATCAGGAGACTTGTTTGAAGATCGAAGAATAAATTACTGAACTGTGATACATATACATACACACACACACAGAGAACACGGACACACAAATATTCATACAATGAACTATACAGCAGTGAAGATAAGTGATATACAACATGGATAAATTTCATAAACATTGAGTTTAAAAAAGTTATAAAAGGCTAAATACACACGATTTATTAAAACTCAAAAACAGGCAAAACCAATATTTTCAGAAATACATATGTGGGTGATTTAAAAGTGGAAGGAGGGCGCCCGGGTGGCTCAGTTGGTTGGGCCGCTGCCTTCGGCTCGGGTCATGATCCCAGAGTCCAGGGATTGAGTCCCACATCCCGCATTGGGCTCCCTGTTCAGCAGGGAGTCTGCTTCTCCATCCAACCTTCTCCCCTCTCATGCTCCCTCTCACTGTCTCTCTCTCTCTCTCAAGTAAATAAATAAAATCTTAAAAAAAAAAAAGTGGAAGGAAATGATCATGACATTCAGCACAGTGTTGATTTTTAGGGAGGAGCCAGGGACATGAGGTAGGGTGGGGCACATAGGTAGACAGGATAGCATTGATGATATCTGAGTCTTGAATTCTTAAGGTTCTCTGAGTTCATTTTAACACTAAACTAGTAACTTCTATGCATGTGGTAGTATTTCATATGTGTCAAATATCACACGATAAAAAACCGTTTAAAATGAACTGGCCAGATCAGATGGCATAAAAATGCCGTATTTTGTAAATTCCTGTCAAGAGGTTTATTTGCCCTGGGCACCCTGGGTGGCTCAGTGGGTTAAAGCCTCTGCCTTCGGCTCAGGTCATGATCCCAGGGTCCTGGGATCAAGCCCCGCATCGGGCTCTCTGCTCAGCAGGGAGCCTGCTCCCCCCACCCCCGCCTGCCTCTCTGCCTACTTGTGATCTCTGTCAAAGGAATAAATAAAATCTTTAAAAAAAAAAAAAAAGGTTTATTTGCCCTGAGCCAAGTGCTCCAAAGACGTTGGCTTTTGACACCTAACAAATAAACAAGGGTAGAAAATAAAGGGAAGAGAACAGCCCGCTGGTTTAAAAAGCAGCAATCCCAGAAGCTCCTCAAAGGGGCAGCTCCCAGGGAACATCACTGGAGAAATACGACACTAACAAACTGTCCCCGTGGGCCCTGCAGGGTGCCTGACTGGAGCAAACAGTGCCAAAATCATGCAAAATCAAGAGGCTCAAAGTCCTATTCTAACTAAGGGGAGATCTGTAACAGTCATATTCTTTTTTTTTCTCATGAACATTCTGTGTCACGCCTTTACGGAATTATTTTTAGTAGCTTTTTCTTGAGATCAAAGTGCTTTTCACAGCATGCGACATTGCCTAAGGATCAAAGTGCTCAAGGTGTCAGGTACCTGATAGGCTTCAGCAGCTGAGGTCACCACCTGTTCCACGGCACCAACAACGAAGACTCCCTTCTTGATGTGCTCCCTTAGGTACAGTCCGGCTGAAGCAGAGTCCAGTAGGTCGTAGATCTGCTCGTTGTAGATTTCAATAAAGGAGCACTTACAGAGGAAACTCTTCCCAGCTCCAGCCTGGAAAGTGAAGCCTCGTTTAGACATTTTCTTTTCATAAGTTCATCCCTATCCTTCATGAGTATCACCCTCTCTCATGCTTCGCAAGGCCTACATTTCCTTCCATGCTATCCTTTACACAATATAAGGTATATAAAAGCCAGTTACAAATCTAGGTAACTAGTTTTAACATATCGTGACATCTTCAGGCAGCATCAAACTGTGATTCCAGGAGGCCTAGATCTCCAGAAGTGACTCAGAAGCAAGACAGGAAGGTGGGACTTGAGCAGTCCAGATGGGTAGGTCCACCTTTTTAAACTGAGGGATCACGGACATAAACAACATATTAGCTTCAGGGGTGTAACATATTAATTCAGAATTTATATGAGAAAAAATCACCACGGCAAATCTAGTTAATACCCATCACTGTACAGTTACAAATGTTTTTCCTTGTGATGAGAGAGAGCAAGTCCTTTTTTTATGTGTCATATACTGGACTTCCTCAGAAAGTTTTACTTGCACCAAGTGTTATGTTCTTGAAAAGACTGAAAATAATTGATCTCAAAAGCCTCTCTCTAGGATTTTTAACCACAGGAATGCAGAGCGCTGAAGTTCTTTCACTGGCACCCAAGGTACAGCGCTAACTGTAAAGGTCAGGGATCATTTCAGCAAAGGAACAAATGGTGAGCCAATGTTGTGCATCCACCTCCTTGGTACGCATGCAATAGAAAATGTTCCACTAAGGGCTCCTAAACACGGAATTCGTCAAGCTAAAGAAGCACAATCATGAGAAATGCCCACCCTGAGAGCCAGTGGAAGAGAGAAGCTCACTTCGCCAGGATGATGGAGTCACACCACGTATGAAAACTAAATTATGATCAGGTGGCAGAAGATGCCACAAAGGAGGCAAGGATGGGCCCATCGCTCCAGGGCACACTGAGGGTCTAGAGACACCTGCGTTCAACTGTGAGCCTATGTGCAGGGAGGTGATGGGGCTTAATAAATCTGTTTTCCTCAGTTAAGATTTTCTTTACACTTCCGCTCTTGCAAAAACCTGAGAACCTAAGAAGCAGTACATTTTTCTTTCTTTTATTCTGAGTTCATGGAGGATGCATGGCTTAGAAACTAAAAATTTTTAGAAAATTAAAAACTCAGAATCCTTCATTTTTTCTTAAGAACTAAGAGGTTTTACTATGCCACACTAGCTTATCCACATTGTAGAGTACCACCTATGACCCTCCATGTGTTATGAGCTAATTAGTAGCTAACTGCTTGAAACCAGAATTTCATAGAACCACTTTATTTTTACAAGTTTTACCTTCTCTTTTTCACGATCAATTAAGGAAAACAAATATTCGAAACTTCGTGGGATTACTCCTCTCAGGTTATGAGAAAAATGATCAGATTCAGATGGTCCTAAAGAAATGTAAAAAAAATACATAAGTAGCTATTCATCTTTATTCTACAGTAGTCCTTCAAAATGACAATACTGAAAGGAAATTTATACAGAAATAGGATGACATACTGTATAATCAGTTCCTTCTTTGTGCCCCACACAAGTTAAATTTTAGTTTGAGAGATTGAATAGTACTTGCCCATCAATGGGCCTGAAGGAAGGGCCCATGATAGCCACTTAACACTGTCTTGGTTGCAATAACCTAGAATTTTTTTTTTTTTAAGATTTTATTTATTTATTTGACAGAGAGAGGGAGATCACAAGTAGGCAGAGAGGCAGGCAGAGAGAAAGGGGGAACCGGGCTCTCCGCCGATGCGGGGCTGGATCCCAGGACCCTGAGATCATGACCTGAGCTGAAGGCAGAGGCTTAATCCACTGACCCACCCGAGCGCCCCTAACCTGGAATATTTTAAATGGCCCTTGTAGGGCACCTGGTGATGCAGTCAGGTGAGCATCCAACTCTTGGTTTCAGCTCAGGTCACCATCTCACTCTCTTGAGATGGAGCCCAGCCGCTCAGTGGTGAAGCTGCTCGAGATTCTCTCCCTCTGCCCACGCCCCTCAACCCTGTGCTCTCTCTAAAATAAATAAAGCTTTCAAAAAAAATAAATGGCCCTTGTAAACTGTACCGTGTGTGTGTGTATGTGTATACACATACACACACATATAGGAGTTAGAAAAATGCAAGTAAGTAATCAAAGAGGACAAATAATATGTGCAGATAATTTTATAACACTTTCCTGTTAAATAATAAACAAAGATAATCAATATATTCTTTAGTTACCTTCATCATCACCTGCCTCCTCTATGCCTTAGCTCCTTAGCTTCCACTCTAGCCCCTCCTAGTCTAGTCCATTCATCTGCCTCAGGAATCTTTTTAATTATACATCAGATCACGTAGTTCTCTTTTTAAAAAAAAAACCTTCCAATGACTTCACATCCCACTCAACAAAATCCTAAACCCTCGCCATGTCCTACATGACCTGGCCTCAGGGTACAACTCCAACTTCCAACCCTACTAGCCCCTTATTCTGGAAAACTCCCCTCTATCCCCATGGGTCTTCCAGCTGTTCTATGAACACTATTTTTTTTTTTTAAGATTTTATTTATTTATTTGACAGAGATCACAAGCAGGCAGAGAGGCAGGCAGAGAGAGGAAGAAGCAGGTTCCCCACTGAGCAGGGAGCCCGATGTGGGGCTTGATCCCAGGACCCTGGGATCATGACCTGAGCTGAAGGCAAAGGCTTTAACCCACTGAGCCACCCAGGTGCCCTCTATGAACACTTTTGAACATGCTTCCAACTCATTTCACTCAGTAATTCTCTTTCTTACTACAACTCACAGTTCAGAAACCATTAAAAAAAAAAACAAAAACCCACAACCAAAATTCAACCACAAGAAAATAAAAAACGTGACCAAAGGAAAAAACCTTAACTGCAAAGACAAATCAGAAACCTAGAGAAAATCTGCTACCTATATTGTAGACAAAGGACTAACCTCTCTATTTTACAAAAATCCCCACAAATGAGTAGGAATAAGACAAGCTAATTTTTTAAATGGGAAAAAAGCTTAAATGGGCATTTTACAGGGAGGCTGTTCAAATGTCCAATAAACATGCGAAAGCTGTCTATAGACGTCAGGGAACTGCAAACAAAAACACAATGAGATAATACTATGCATACTCCAGAATGGCTAAAATTTAAAAACTGACAATACCACATATAGACAAGAATGTGGAGTTCCTAGAACTTTCATATCTATCATGACCAATATCTACTGGAGCTGATACACATGTAACTATGACCCAGCAATTCCACTCCTAGAAATGAACTTTAAAAAACACATACAAGGGTGCCTGGGTGGCTCAATGGGTTAAAGCCTCTGCCTTCAGCTCAGGTCATGGTCCTGGGGTCCTGGGATCGAGCCCTGCATCAGGCTCTCTGCTCAGCGGGGAGCCTGCTTCCCCCCACCCCTTTGCCTGCCTCTCTGCCTACTTGTGATCTCTGTCAAATAAAAAAGTAAAATCTCAAAAAAAAAAAAAAAGAAAAAAAAAACACATACAGGAAAAAGCAGTCATGGCCACATTATACATATACTCTAAAGTTGGAAATAATCCAAACGTCCATCAGCACTAGAATGGAAAAGGTGCCATATCCATACAATGATACATTACAGGGCAATGGAATAAACTACTAGGAGATCCAACAACATGGGTGAATCTTAGAAACCTAATGCTGCAAAGAAGAAGCCAGACATAAGAGTACACACAGTAAAATTTCATCTGTAGGCGCTTAAAAAAAAGCAAAACTGATGATGACAGAGAAGTCGGCACAATACATATTTCAGGGGAAGGGGTGAAGTAGTTACTGATTGGGAATCTTGATCTGGGTGATCGTACAGCTTTATAAATATAAAAAAAGTCACTAAACCCAGTTCGGGGCGCCTGGGTGGCTCAGTTGGTTCAATGATTGCATTCGACTCAGGTCATGATCCTGGAGCCCCGGGAATAAGGGCTCCCTGCCCAGCAGGGAGTCTACTTCTCCTTCTGACCCTTCCCAGGCTCTCTCTATCATTCTCTCTCTCTCAAATAAATAAATAAAATCTTAAAAAATAAAAATCAAAAGTAAACCCAATTCAAAAACTGTCTATGGAGCACCTACTCTGCGCTGAGCGTTGACTGGGAACATAGCTGCAAACACAGGCTTTGCTATCATGGAACGAACAATCTGACAGAAGCCTGGGAAACAGCCCTACCTTTATGAGGTCAACATCGTATATAGAAAGTATGGCTTCCCCCAGAATGTACTAGGTGCCTCGGTGCTGTCATCGGAGAAAGTGTGGATTAAGCC
>NW_027666668.1:0-17489 GCF_963455335.1 Martes martes
GGAAGCGCCGAGCCCCTGCCACGGGATTGCTTCAGGACGACGCATTGGCCCAGCAAGCCCCACTCTGTCCCGGGAAGAGAGAAGCGGCTCTGGCACCTAGAAGCACGGAGCAAGGCACCCAACCCTCAGCTCTTGGATCGCGCTTCCCGGAGGGGGCCCTTTCACCTCGCCATTCCCCGAATGCACAACGCCTTCTCTCAGACGCGGAGGAAGACGTGCACACGCTGCCGCCTTGGGCCTCCACTCCAGGGACCTGCGGGTGCCGCCAGCACCTCCGGGGCGACAGCGGGCTGCGCGGTGTCAAGGTCGACACACGCCCGGGCCTGGCAACCGAAGGAGACAGCTCCTCCCTGGATTCCGTGCAACACGGTGCTGCCGGGAAAACGTCCGCCCAGGGAAAGATGAGTGCGAACAGAGAAGCGGGGAGGAGAGATGAAGGGCGCGCTTCGTGAGGCACGAGGGTCCGGGCTGTGGGGCCGGCCTCTCCCGGGCCGGCGCCTCCCGTCCTACACGGGGAAGCCGTTGGCTGACTCGCCGGGGGTTGGACCCGCTGAGGTCCAGGCCCCCGACCTCCCTGTGCGAAACAAGGCAGGGTGGAATGCCATCCCCGTCCACGTCCACACACACGTCGCTCCACGGAGAAGGAGGCCTTCTCAACGCTTAGCCCGGAAGCCTCGAGTGAGCACCACAGCCTTACCTCCGAGAAGCAAGCCTGAAGCCGAGCTCCCTTCCGCGAGCAGGCCTCTTTCGCCCAGAGAGAAAGCTTGGCCGCGGCGGGGGTGGCGGAAGCCTCAGGGAGGCTGCGTGCCGGGCCTCAGGTCGGGGGCCGTCCTAGAAGGAGGCCCCCGACCTGGGCCTCAGCGAAGCCCTTCGCAAGGGCGTCGGAAGCGGCTCCTGCCCCGACCGTGACGCGGGACCCACGGCAGAGCAAACACACTCGTGGTGAGGGCACGGGAGGCCTTCTGACAGCAGCGCCGCTTCCCTCAGCCGGGCGCCCGCCCTCAGTCGAACCCACCGGAGCCCGCGTTCGGAGTGCACCGAGCTGAACACCCGGCTCTCGGCGAGGTCGTGACGGCGACGCCGGCCTGCAGGCCAAACTCTCTGGGGGCGCCCTGAGCTGGGAGGCTCGCCCGAAACGGAAGGGGGAAGCGCCGAGCCCCTGCCACGGGATTGCTTCAGGACGACGCATTGGCCCAGCAAGCCCCACTCTGTCCCGGGAAGAGAGAAGCGGCTCTGGCACCTAGAAGCACGGAGCAAGGCACCCAACCCTCAGCTCTTGGATCGCGCTTCCCGGAGGGGGCCCTTTCACCTCGCCATTCCCCGAATGCACAACGCCTTCTCTCAGACGCGGAGGAAGACGTGCACACGCTGCCGCCTTGGGCCTCCACTCCAGGGACCTGCGGGTGCCGCCAGCACCTCCGGGGCGACAGCGGGCTGCGCGGTGTCAAGGTCGACACACGCCCGGGCCTGGCAACCGAAGGAGACAGCTCCTCCCTGGATTCCGTGCAACACGGTGCTGCCGGGAAAACGTCCGCCCAGGGAAAGATGAGTGCGAACAGAGAAGCGGGGAGGAGAGATGAAGGGCGCGCTTCGTGAGGCACGAGGGTCCGGGCTGTGGGGCCGGCCTCTCCCGGGCCGGCGCCTCCCGTCCTACACGGGGAAGCCGTTGGCTGACTCGCCGGGGGTTGGACCCGCTGAGGTCCAGGCCCCCGACCTCCCTGTGCGAAACAAGGCAGGGTGGAATGCCATCCCCGTCCACGTCCACACACACGTCGCTCCACGGAGAAGGAGGCCTTCTCAACGCTTAGCCCGGAAACCTCGAGTGAGCACCACAGCCTTACCTCCGAGAAGCAAGCCTGAAGCCGAGCTCCCTTCCGCGAGCAGGCCTCTTTCGCCCAGAGAGAACGCTTGGCCGCGGCGGGGGTGGCGGAAGCCTCAGGGAGGCTGCGTGCCGGGCCTCAGGTCGGGGGCCGTCCTAGAAGGAGGCCCCCGACCTGGGCCTCAGCGAAGCCCTTCGCAAGGGCGTCGGAAGCGGCTCCTGCCCCGACCGTGACGCGGGACCCACGGCAGAGCAAACACACTCGTGGTGAGGGCACGGGAGGCCTTCTGACAGCAGCGCCGCTTCCCTCAGCCGGGCGCCCGCCCTCAGTCGAACCCACCGGAGCCCGCGTTCGGAGTGCACCGAGCTGAACACCCGGCTCTCGGCGAGGTCGTGACGGCGACGCCGGCCTGCAGGCCAAACTCTCTGGGGGCGCCCTGAGCTGGGAGGCTCGCCCGAAACGGAAGGGGGAAGCGCCGAGCCCCTGCCACGGGATTGCTTCAGGACGACGCATTGGCCCAGCAAGCCCCACTCTGTCCCGGGAAGAGAGAAGCGGCTCTGGCACCTAGAAGCACGGAGCAAGGCACCCAACCCTCAGCTCTTGGATCGCGCTTCCCGGAGGGGGCCCTTTCACCTCACCATTCCCCGAATGCACAACGCCTTCTCTCAGACGCGGAGGAAGACGTGCACACGCTGCCGCCTTGGGCCTCCACTCCAGGGACCTGCGGGTGCCGCCAGCACCTCCGGGGCGACAGCGGGCTGCGCGGTGTCAAGGTCGACACACGCCCGGGCCTGGCAACCGAAGGAGACAGCTCCTCCCTGGATTCCGTGCAACACGGTGCTGCCGGGAAAACGTCCGCCCAGGGAAAGATGAGTGCGAACAGAGAAGCGGGGAGGAGAGATGAAGGGCGCGCTTCGTGAGGCACGAGGGTCCGGGCTGTGGGGCCGGCCTCTCCCGGGCCGGCGCCTCACGTCCTACACGGGGAAGCCGTTGGCTGACTCGCCGGGGGTTGGACCCGCTGAGGTCCAGGCCCCCGACCTCCCTGTGCGAAACAAGGCAGGGTGGAATGCCATCCCCGTCCACGTCCACACACACGTCGCTCCACGGAGAAGGAGGCCTTCTCAACGCTTAGCCCGGAAACCTCGAGTGAGCACCACAGCCTTACCTCCGAGAAGCAAGCCTGAAGCCGAGCTCCCTTCCGCGAGCAGGCCTCTTTCGCCCAGAGAGAACGCTTGGCCGCGGCGGGGGTGGCGGAAGCCTCAGGGAGGCTGCGTGCCGGGCCTCAGGTCGGGGGCCGTCCTAGAAGGAGGCCCCCGACCTGGGCCTCAGCGAAGCCCTTCGCAAGGGCGTCGGAAGCGGCTCCTGCCCCGACCGTGACGCGGGACCCACGGCAGAGCAAACACACTCGTGGTGAGGGCACGGGAGGCCTTCTGACAGCAGCGCCGCTTCCCTCAGCCGGGCGCCCGCCCTCAGTCGAACCCACCGGAGCCCGCGTTCGGAGTGCACCGAGCTGAACACCCGGCTCTCGGCGAGGTCGTGACGGCGACGCCGGCCTGCAGGCCAAACTCTCTGGGGGCGCCCTGAGCTGGGAGGCTCGCCCGAAACGGAAGGGGGAAGCGCCGAGCCCCTGCCACGGGATTGCTTCAGGACGACGCATTGGCCCAGCAAGCCCCACTCTGTCCCGGGAAGAGAGAAGCGGCTCTGGCACCTAGAAGCACGGAGCAAGGCACCCAACCCTCAGCTCTTGGATCGCGCTTCCCGGAGGGGGCCCTTTCACCTCGCCATTCCCCGAATGCACAACGCCTTCTCTCAGACGCGGAGGAAGACGTGCACACGCTGCCGCCTTGGGCCTCCACTCCAGGGACCTGCGGGTGCCGCCAGCACCTCCGGGGCGACAGCGGGCTGCGCGGTGTCAAGGTCGACACACGCCCGGGCCTGGCAACCGAAGGAGACAGCTCCTCCCTGGATTCCGTGCAACACGGTGCTGCCGGGAAAACGTCCGCCCAGGGAAAGATGAGTGCGAACAGAGAAGCGGGGAGGAGAGATGAAGGGCGCGCTTCGTGAGGCACGAGGGTCCGGGCTGTGGGGCCGGCCTCTCCCGGGCCGGCGCCTCCCGTCCTACACGGGGAAGCCGTTGGCTGACTCGCCGGGGGTTGGACCCGCTGAGGTCCAGGCCCCCGACCTCCCTGTGCGAAACAAGGCAGGGTGGAATGCCATCCCCGTCCACGTCCACACACACGTCGCTCCACGGAGAAGGAGGCCTTCTCAACGCTTAGCCCGGAAGCCTCGAGTGAGCACCACAGCCTTACCTCCGAGAAGCAAGCCTGAAGCCGAGCTCCCTTCCGCGAGCAGGCCTCTTTCGCCCAGAGAGAACGCTTGGCCGCGGCGGGGGTGGCGGAAGCCTCAGGGAGGCTGCGTGCCGGGCCTCAGGTCGGGGGCCGTCCTAGAAGGAGGCCCCCGACCTGGGCCTCAGCGAAGCCCTTCGCAAGGGCGTCGGAAGCGGCTCCTGCCCCGACCGTGACGCGGGACCCACGGCAGAGCAAACACACTCGTTGTGAGGGCACGGGAGGCCTTCTGACAGCAGCGCCGCTTCCCTCAGCCGGGCGCCCGCCCTCAGTCGAACCCACCGGAGCCCGCGTTCGGAGTGCACCGAGCTGAACACCCGGCTCTCGGCGAGGTCGTGACGGCGACGCCGGCCTGCAGGCCAAACTCTCTGGGGGCGCCCTGAGCTGGGAGGCTCGCCCGAAACGGAAGGGGGAAGCGCCGAGCCCCTGCCACGGGATTGCTTCAGGACGACGCATTGGCCCAGCAAGCCCCACTCTGTCCCGGGAAGAGAGAAGCGGCTCTGGCACCTAGAAGCACGGAGCAAGGCACCCAACCCTCAGCTCTTGGATCGCGCTTCCCGGAGGGGGCCCTTTCACCTCGCCATTCCCCGAATGCACAACGCCTTCTCTCAGACGCGGAGGAAGACGTGCACACGCTGCCGCCTTGGGCCTCCACTCCAGGGACCTGCGGGTGCCGCCAGCACCTCCGGGGCGACAGCGGGCTGCGCGGTGTCAAGGTCGACACACGCCCGGGCCTGGCAACCGAAGGAGACAGCTCCTCCCTGGATTCCGTGCAACCCGGTGCTGCCGGGAAAACGTCCGCCCAGGGAAAGATGAGTGCGAACAGAGAAGCGGGGAGGAGAGATGAAGGGCGCGCTTCGTGAGGCACGAGGGTCCGGGCTGTGGGGCCGGCCTCTCCCGGGCCGGCGCCTCCCGTCCTACACGGGGAAGCCGTTGGCTGACTCGCCGGGGGTTGGACCCGCTGAGGTCCAGGCCCCCGACCTCCCTGTGCGAAACAAGGCAGGGTGGAATGCCATCCCCGTCCACGTCCACACACACGTCGCTCCACGGAGAAGGAGGCCTTCTCAACGCTTAGCCCGGAAGCCTCGAGTGAGCACCACAGCCTTACCTCCGAGAAGCAAGCCTGAAGCCGAGCTCCCTTCCGCGAGCAGGCCTCTTTCGCCCAGAGAGAAAGCTTGGCCGCGGCGGGGGTGGCGGAAGCCTCAGGGAGGCTGCGTGCCGGGCCTCAGGTCGGGGGCCGTCCTAGAAGGAGGCCCCCGACCTGGGCCTCAGCGAAGCCCTTCGCAAGGGCGTCGGAAGCGGCTCCTGCCCCGACCGTGACGCGGGACCCACGGCAGAGCAAACACACTCGTTGTGAGGGCACGGGAGGCCTACTGACAGCAGCGCCGCTTCCCTCAGCCGGGCGCCCGCCCTCAGTCGAACCCACCGGAGCCCGCGTTCGGAGTGCACCGAGCTGAACACCCGACTCTCGGCGAGGTCGTGACGGCGACGCCGGCCTGCAGGCCAAACTCTCTGGGGGCGCCCTGAGCTGGGAGGCTCGCCCGAAACGGAAGGGGGAAGCGCCGAGCCCCTGCCACGGGATTGCTTCAGGACGACGCATTGGCCCAGCAAGCCCCACTCTGTCCCGGGAAGAGAGAAGCGGCTCTGGCACCTAGAAGCACGGAGCAAGGCACCCAACCCTCAGCTCTTGGATCGCGCTTCCCGGAGGGGGCCCTTTCACCTCGCCATTCCCCGAATGCACAACGCCTTCTCTCAGACGCGGAGGAAGACGTGCACACGCTGCCGCCTTGGGCCTCCACTCCAGGGACCTGCGGGTGCCGCCAGCACCTCCGGGGCGACAGCGGGCTGCGCGGTGTCAAGGTCGACACACGCCCGGGCCTGGCAACCGAAGGAGACAGCTCCTCCCTGGATTCCGTGCAACACGGTGCTGCCGGGAAAACGTCCGCCCAGGGAAAGATGAGTGCGAACAGAGAAGCGGGGAGGAGAGATGAAGGGCGCGCTTCGTGAGGCACGAGGGTCCGGGCTGTGGGGCCGGCCTCTCCCGGGCCGGCGCCTCCCGTCCTACACGGGGAAGCCGTTGGCTGACTCGCCGGGGGTTGGACCCGCTGAGGTCCAGGCCCCCGACCTCCCTGTGCGAAACAAGGCAGGGTGGAATGCCATCCCCGTCCACGTCCACACACACGTCGCTCCACGGAGAAGGAGGCCTTCTCAACGCTTAGCCCGGAAGCCTCGAGTGAGCACCACAGCCTTACCTCCGAGAAGCAAGCCTGAAGCCGAGCTCCCTTCCGCGAGCAGGCCTCTTTCGCCCAGAGAGAAAGCTTGGCCGCGGCGGGGGTGGCGGAAGCCTCAGGGAGGCTGCGTGCCGGGCCTCAGGTCGGGGGCCGTCCTAGAAGGAGGCCCCCGACCTGGGCCTCAGCGAAGCCCTTCGCAAGGGCGTCGGAAGCGGCTCCTGCCCCGACCGTGACGCGGGACCCACGGCAGAGCAAACACACTCGTGGTGAGGGCACGGGAGGCCTTCTGACAGCAGCGCCGCTTCCCTCAGCCGGGCGCCCGCCCTCAGTCGAACCCACCGGAGCCCGCGTTCGGAGTGCACCGAGCTGAACACCCGGCTCTCGGCGAGGTCGTGACGGCGACGCCGGCCTGCAGGCCAAACTCTCTGGGGGCGCCCTGAGCTGGGAGGCTCGCCCGAAACGGAAGGGGGAAGCGCCGAGCCCCTGCCACGGGATTGCTTCAGGACGACGCATTGGCCCAGCAAGCCCCACTCTGTCCCGGGAAGAGAGAAGCGGCTCTGGCACCTAGAAGCACGGAGCAAGGCACCCAACCCTCAGCTCTTGGATCGCGCTTCCCGGAGGGGGCCCTTTCACCTCGCCATTCCCCGAATGCACAACGCCTTCTCTCAGACGCGGAGGAAGACGTGCACACGCTGCCGCCTTGGGCCTCCACTCCAGGGACCTGCGGGTGCCGCCAGCACCTCCGGGGCGACAGCGGGCTGCGCGGTGTCAAGGTCGACACACGCCCGGGCCTGGCAACCGAAGGAGACAGCTCCTCCCTGGATTCCGTGCAACACGGTGCTGCCGGGAAAACGTCCGCCCAGGGAAAGATGAGTGCGAACAGAGAAGCGGGGAGGAGAGATGAAGGGCGCGCTTCGTGAGGCACGAGGGTCCGGGCTGTGGGGCCGGCCTCTCCCGGGCCGGCGCCTCCCGTCCTACACGGGGAAGCCGTTGGCTGACTCGCCGGGGGTTGGACCCGCTGAGGTCCAGGCCCCCGACCTCCCTGTGCGAAACAAGGCAGGGTGGAATGCCATCCCCGTCCACGTCCACACACACGTCGCTCCACGGAGAAGGAGGCCTTCTCAACGCTTAGCCCGGAAGCCTCGAGTGAGCACCACAGCCTTACCTCCGAGAAGCAAGCCTGAAGCCGAGCTCCCTTCCGCGAGCAGGCCTCTTTCGCCCAGAGAGAACGCTTGGCCGCGGCGGGGGTGGCGGAAGCCTCAGGGAGGCTGCGTGCCGGGCCTCAGGTCGGGGGCCGTCCTAGAAGGAGGCCCCCGACCTGGGCCTCAGCGAAGCCCTTCGCAAGGGCGTCGGAAGCGGCTCCTGCCCCGACCGTGACGCGGGACCCACGGCAGAGCAAACACACTCGTGGTGAGGGCACGGGAGGCCTTCTGACAGCAGCGCCGCTTCCCTCAGCCGGGCGCCCGCCCTCAGTCGAACCCACCGGAGCCCGCGTTCGGAGTGCACCGAGCTGAACACCCGGCTCTCGGCGAGGTCGTGACGGCGACGCCGGCCTGCAGGCCAAACTCTCTGGGGGCGCCCTGAGGTGGGAGGCTCGCCCGAAACGGAAGGGGGAAGCGCCGAGCCCCTGCCACGGGATTGCTTCAGGACGACGCATTGGCCCAGCAAGCCCCACTCTGTCCCGGGAAGAGAGAAGCGGCTCTGGCACCTAGAAGCACGGAGCAAGGCACCCAACCCTCAGCTCTTGGATCGCGCTTCCCGGAGGGGGCCCTTTCACCTCGCCATTCCCCGAATGCACAACGCCTTCTCTCAGACGCGGAGGAAGACGTGCACACGCTGCCGCCTTGGGCCTCCACTCCAGGGACCTGCGGGTGCCGCCAGCACCTCCGGGGCGACAGCGGGCTGCGCGGTGTCAAGGTCGACACACGCCCGGGCCTGGCAACCGAAGGAGACAGCTCCTCCCTGGATTCCGTGCAACACGGTGCTGCCGGGAAAACGTCCGCCCAGGGAAAGATGAGTGCGAACAGAGAAGCGGGGAGGAGAGATGAAGGGCGCGCTTCGTGAGGCACGAGGGTCCGGGCTGTGGGGCCGGCCTCTCCCGGGCCGGCGCCTCACGTCCTACACGGGGAAGCCGTTGGCTGACTCGCCGGGGGTTGGACCCGCTGAGGTCCAGGCCCCCGACCTCCCTGTGCGAAACAAGGCAGGGTGGAATGCCATCCCCGTCCACGTCCACACACACGTCGCTCCACGGAGAAGGAGGCCTTCTCAACGCTTAGCCCGGAAGCCTCGAGTGAGCACCACAGCCTTACCTCCGAGAAGCAAGCCTGAAGCCGAGCTCCCTTCCGCGAGCAGGCCTCTTTCGCCCAGAGAGAACGCTTGGCCGCGGCGGGGGTGGCGGAAGCCTCAGGGAGGCTGCGTGCCGGGCCTCAGGTCGGGGGCCGTCCTAGAAGGAGGCCCCCGACCTGGGCCTCAGCGAAGCCCTTCGCAAGGGCGTCGGAAGCGGCTCCTGCCCCGACCGTGACGCGGGACCCACGGCAGAGCAAACACACTCGTGGTGAGGGCACGGGAGGCCTTCTGACAGCAGCGCCGCTTCCCTCAGCCGGGCGCCCGCCCTCAGTCGAACCCACCGGAGCCCGCGTTCGGAGTGCACCGAGCTGAACACCCGGCTCTCGGCGAGGTCGTGACGGCGACGCCGGCCTGCAGGCCAAACTCTCTGGGGGCGCCCTGAGCTGGGAGGCTCGCCCGAAACGGAAGGGGGAAGCGCCGAGCCCCTGCCACGGGATTGCTTCAGGACGACGCATTGGCCCAGCAAGCCCCACTCTGTCCCGGGAAGAGAGAAGCGGCTCTGGCACCTAGAAGCACGGAGCAAGGCACCCAACCCTCAGCTCTTGGATCGCGCTTCCCGGAGGGGGCCCTTTCACCTCGCCATTCCCCGAATGCACAACGCCTTCTCTCAGACGCGGAGGAAGACGTGCACACGCTGCCGCCTTGGGCCTCCACTCCAGGGACCTGCGGGTGCCGCCAGCACCTCCGGGGCGACAGGGGGCTGCGCGGTGTCAAGGTCGACACACGCCCGGGCCTGGCAACCGAAGGAGACAGCTCCTCCCTGGATTCCGTGCAACACGGTGCTGCCGGGAAAACGTCCGCCCAGGGAAAGATGAGTGCGAACAGAGAAGCGGGGAGGAGAGATGAAGGGCGCGCTTCGTGAGGCACGAGGGTCCGGGCTGTGGGGCCGGCCTCTCCCGGGCCGGCGCCTCACGTCCTACACGGGGAAGCCGTTGGCTGACTCGCCGGGGGTTGGACCCGCTGAGGTCCAGGCCCCCGACCTCCCTGTGCGAAACAAGGCAGGGTGTAATGCCATCCCCGTCCACGTCCACACACACGTCGCTCCACGGAGAAGGAGGCCTTCTCAACGCTTAGCCCGGAAGCCTCGAGTGAGCACCACAGCCTTACCTCCGAGAAGCAAGCCTGAAGCCGAGCTCCCTTCCGCGAGCAGGCCTCTTTCGCCCAGAGAGAAAGCTTGGCCGCGGCGGGGGTGGCGGAAGCCTCAGGGAGGCTGCGTGCCGGGCCTCAGGTCGGGGGCCGTCCTAGAAGGAGGCCCCCGACCTGGGCCTCAGCGAAGCCCTTCGCAAGGGCGTCGGAAGCGGCTCCTGCCCCGACCGTGACGCGGGACCCACGGCAGAGCAAACACACTCGTGGTGAGGGCACGGGAGGCCTTCTGACAGCAGCGCCGCTTCCCTCAGCCGGGCGCCCGCCCTCAGTCGAACCCACCGGAGCCCGCGTTCGGAGTGCACCGAGCTGAACACCCGGCTCTCGGCGAGGTCGTGACGGCGACGCCGGCCTGCAGGCCAAACTCTCTGGGGGCGCCCTGAGCTGGGAGGCTCGCCCGAAACGGAAGGGGGAAGCGCCGAGCCCCTGCCACGGGATTGCTTCAGGACGACGCATTGGCCCAGCAAGCCCCACTCTGTCCCGGGAAGAGAGAAGCGGCTCTGGCACCTAGAAGCACGGAGCAAGGCACCCAACCCTCAGCTCTTGGATCGCGCTTCCCGGAGGGGGCCCTTTCACCTCGCCATTCCCCGAATGCACAACGCCTTCTCTCAGACGCGGAGGAAGACGTGCACACGCTGCCGCCTTGGGCCTCCACTCCAGGGACCTGCGGGTGCCGCCAGCACCTCCGGGGCGACAGCGGGCTGCGCGGTGTCAAGGTCGACACACGCCCGGGCCTGGCAACCGAAGGAGACAGCTCCTCCCTGGATTCCGTGCAACACGGTGCTGCCGGGAAAACGTCCGCCCAGGGAAAGATGAGTGCGAACAGAGAAGCGGGGAGGAGAGATGAAGGGCGCGCTTCGTGAGGCACGAGGGTCCGGGCTGTGGGGCCGGCCTCTCCCGGGCCGGCGCCTCACGTCCTACACGGGGAAGCCGTTGGCTGACTCGCCGGGGGTTGGACCCGCTGAGGTCCAGGCCCCCGACCTCCCTGTGCGAAACAAGGCAGGGTGGAATGCCATCCCCGTCCACGTCCACACACACGTCGCTCCACGGAGAAGGAGGCCTTCTCAACGCTTAGCCCGGAAGCCTCGAGTGAGCACCACAGCCTTACCTCCGAGAAGCAAGCCTGAAGCCGAGCTCCCTTCCGCGAGCAGGCCTCTTTCGCCCAGAGAGAAAGCTTGGCCGCGGCGGGGGTGGCGGAAGCCTCAGGGAGGCTGCGTGCCGGGCCTCAGGTCGGGGGCCGTCCTAGAAGGAGGCCCCCGACCTGGGCCTCAGCGAAGCCCTTCGCAAGGGCGTCGGAAGCGGCTCCTGCCCCGACCGTGACGCGGGACCCACGGCAGAGCAAACACACTCGTTGTGAGGGCACGGGAGGCCTTCTGACAGCAGCGCCGCTTCCCTCAGCCGGGCGCCCGCCCTCAGTCGAACCCACCGGAGCCCGCGTTCGGAGTGCACCGAGCTGAACACCCGGCTCTCGGCGAGGTCGTGACGGCGACGCCGGCCTGCAGGCCAAACTCTCTGGGGGCGCCCTGAGCTGGGAGGCTCGCCCGAAACGGAAGGGGGAAGCGCCGAGCCCCTGCCACGGGATTGCTTCAGGACGACGCATTGGCCCAGCAAGCCCCACTCTGTCCCGGGAAGAGAGAAGCGGCTCTGGCACCTAGAAGCACGGAGCAAGGCACCCAACCCTCAGCTCTTGGATCGCGCTTCCCGGAGGGGGCCCTTTCACCTCGCCATTCCCCGAATGCACAACGCCTTCTCTCAGACGCGGAGGAAGACGTGCACACGCTGCCGCCTTGGGCCTCCACTCCAGGGACCTGCGGGTGCCGCCAGCACCTCCGGGGCGACAGCGGGCTGCGCGGTGTCAAGGTCGACACACGCCCGGGCCTGGCAACCGAAGGAGACAGCTCCTCCCTGGATTCCGTGCAACCCGGTGCTGCCGGGAAAACGTCCGCCCAGGGAAAGATGAGTGCGAACAGAGAAGCGGGGAGGAGAGATGAAGGGCGCGCTTCGTGAGGCACGAGGGTCCGGGCTGTGGGGCCGGCCTCTCCCGGGCCGGCGCCTCCCGTCCTACACGGGGAAGCCGTTGGCTGACTCGCCGGGGGTTGGACCCGCTGAGGTCCAGGCCCCCGACCTCCCTGTGCGAAACAAGGCAGGGTGGAATGCCATCCCCGTCCACGTCCACACACACGTCGCTCCACGGAGAAGGAGGCCTTCTCAACGCTTAGCCCGGAAGCCTCGAGTGAGCACCACAGCCTTACCTCCGAGAAGCAAGCCTGAAGCCGAGCTCCCTTCCGCGAGCAGGCCTCTTTCGCCCAGAGAGAACGCTTGGCCGCGGCGGGGGTGGCGGAAGCCTCAGGGAGGCTGCGTGCCGGGCCTCAGGTCGGGGGCCGTCCTAGAAGGAGGCCCCCGACCTGGGCCTCAGCGAAGCCCTTCGCAAGGGCGTCGGAAGCGGCTCCTGCCCCGACCGTGACGCGGGACCCACGGCAGAGCAAACACACTCGTGGTGAGGGCACGGGAGGCCTTCTGACAGCAGCGCCGCTTCCCTCAGCCGGGCGCCCGCCCTCAGTCGAACCCACCGGAGCCCGCGTTCGGAGTGCACCGAGCTGAACACCCGGCTCTCGGCGAGGTCGTGACGGCGACGCCGGCCTGCAGGCCAAACTCTCTGGGGGCGCCCTGAGCTGGGAGGCTCGCCCGAAACGGAAGGGGGAAGCGCCGAGCCCCTGCCACGGGATTGCTTCAGGACGACGCATTGGCCCAGCAAGCCCCACTCTGTCCCGGGAAGAGAGAAGCGGCTCTGGCACCTAGAAGCACGGAGCAAGGCACCCAACCCTCAGCTCTTGGATCGCGCTTCCCGGAGGGGGCCCTTTCACCTCGCCATTCCCCGAATGCACAACGCCTTCTCTCAGACGCGGAGGAAGACGTGCACACGCTGCCGCCTTGGGCCTCCACTCCAGGGACCTGCGGGTGCCGCCAGCACCTCCGGGGCGACAGCGGGCTGCGCGGTGTCAAGGTCGACACACGCCCGGGCCTGGCAACCGAAGGAGACAGCTCCTCCCTGGATTCCGTGCAACACGGTGCTGCCGGGAAAACGTCCGCCCAGGGAAAGATGAGTGCGAACAGAGAAGCGGGGAGGAGAGATGAAGGGCGCGCTTCGTGAGGCACGAGGGTCCGGGCTGTGGGGCCGGCCTCTCCCGGGCCGGCGCCTCACGTCCTACACGGGGAAGCCGTTGGCTGACTCGCCGGGGGTTGGACCCGCTGAGGTCCAGGCCCCCGACCTCCCTGTGCGAAACAAGGCAGGGTGGAATGCCATCCCCGTCCACGTCCACACACACGTCGCTCCACGGAGAAGGAGGCCTTCTCAACGCTTAGCCCGGAAGCCTCGAGTGAGCACCACAGCCTTACCTCCGAGAAGCAAGCCTGAAGCCGAGCTCCCTTCCGCGAGCAGGCCTCTTTCGCCCAGAGAGAACGCTTGGCCGCGGCGGGGGTGGCGGAAGCCTCAGGGAGGCTGCGTGCCGGGCCTCAGGTCGGGGGCCGTCCTAGAAGGAGGCCCCCGACCTGGGCCTCAGCGAAGCCCTTCGCAAGGGCGTCGGAAGCGGCTCCTGCCCCGACCGTGACGCGGGACCCACGGCAGAGCAAACACACTCGTTGTGAGGGCACGGGAGGCCTTCTGACAGCAGCGCCGCTTCCCTCAGCCGGGCGCCCGCCCTCAGTCGAACCCACCGGAGCCCGCGTTCGGAGTGCACCGAGCTGAACACCCGGCTCTCGGCGAGGTCGTGACGGCGACGCCGGCCTGCAGGCCAAACTCTCTGGGGGCGCCCTGAGGTGGGAGGCTCGCCCGAAACGGAAGGGGGAAGCGCCGAGCCCCTGCCACGGGATTGCTTCAGGACGACGCATTGGCCCAGCAAGCCCCACTCTGTCCCGGGAAGAGAGAAGCGGCTCTGGCACCTAGAAGCACGGAGCAAGGCACCCAACCCTCAGCTCTTGGATCGCGCTTCCCGGAGGGGGCCCTTTCACCTCGCCATTCCCCGAATGCACAACGCCTTCTCTCAGACGCGGAGGAAGACGTGCACACGCTGCCGCCTTGGGCCTCCACTCCAGGGACCTGCGGGTGCCGCCAGCACCTCCGGGGCGACAGCGGGCTGCGCGGTGTCAAGGTCGACACACGCCCGGGCCTGGCAACCGAAGGAGACAGCTCCTCCCTGGATTCCGTGCAACACGGTGCTGCCGGGAAAACGTCCGCCCAGGGAAAGATGAGTGCGAACAGAGAAGCGGGGAGGAGAGATGAAGGGCGCGCTTCGTGAGGCACGAGGGTCCGGGCTGTGGGGCCGGCCTCTCCCGGGCCGGCGCCTCACGTCCTACACGGGGAAGCCGTTGGCTGACTCGCCGGGGGTTGGACCCGCTGAGGTCCAGGCCCCCGACCTCCCTGTGCGAAACAAGGCAGGGTGGAATGCCATCCCCGTCCACGTCCACACACACGTCGCTCCACGGAGAAGGAGGCCTTCTCAACGCTTAGCCCGGAAGCCTCGAGTGAGCACCACAGCCTTACCTCCGAGAAGCAAGCCTGAAGCCGAGCTCCCTTCCGCGAGCAGGCCTCTTTCGCCCAGAGAGAAAGCTTGGCCGCGGCGGGGGTGGCGGAAGCCTCAGGGAGGCTGCGTGCCGGGCCTCAGGTCGGGGGCCGTCCTAGAAGGAGGCCCCCGACCTGGGCCTCAGCGAAGCCCTTCGCAAGGGCGTCGGAAGCGGCTCCTGCCCCGACCGTGACGCGGGACCCACGGCAGAGCAAACACACTCGTGGTGAGGGCACGGGAGGCCTTCTGACAGCAGCGCCGCTTCCCTCAGCCGGGCGCCCGCCCTCAGTCGAACCCACCGGAGCCCGCGTTCGGAGTGCACCGAGCTGAACACCCGGCTCTCGGCGAGGTCGTGACGGCGACGCCGGCCTGCAGGCCAAACTCTCTGGGGGCGCCCTGAGCTGGGAGGCTCGCCCGAAACGGAAGGGGGAAGCGCCGAGCCCCTGCCACGGGATTGCTTCAGGACGACGCATTGGCCCAGCAAGCCCCACTCTGTCCCGGGAAGAGAGAAGCGGCTCTGGCACCTAGAAGCACGGAGCAAGGCACCCAACCCTCAGCTCTTGGATCGCGCTTCCCGGAGGGGGCCCTTTCACCTCGCCATTCCCCGAATGCACAACGCCTTCTCTCAGACGCGGAGGAAGACGTGCACACGCTGCCGCCTTGGGCCTCCACTCCAGGGACCTGCGGGTGCCGCCAGCACCTCCGGGGCGACAGCGGGCTGCGCGGTGTCAAGGTCGACACACGCCCGGGCCTGGCAACCGAAGGAGACAGCTCCTCCCTGGATTCCGTGCAACACGGTGCTGCCGGGAAAACGTCCGCCCAGGGAAAGATGAGTGCGAACAGAGAAGCGGGGAGGAGAGATGAAGGGCGCGCTTCGTGAGGCACGAGGGTCCGGGCTGTGGGGCCGGCCTCTCCCGGGCCGGCGCCTCCCGTCCTACACGGGGAAGCCGTTGGCTGACTCGCCGGGGGTTGGACCCGCTGAGGTCCAGGCCCCCGACCTCCCTGTGCGAAACAAGGCAGGGTGGAATGCCATCCCCGTCCACGTCCACACACACGTCGCTCCACGGAGAAGGAGGCCTTCTCAACGCTTAGCCCGGAAGCCTCGAGTGAGCACCACAGCCTTACCTCCGAGAAGCAAGCCTGAAGCCGAGCTCCCTTCCGCGAGCAGGCCTCTTTCGCCCAGAGAGAACGCTTGGCCGCGGCGGGGGTGGCGGAAGCCTCAGGGAGGCTGCGTGCCGGGCCTCAGGTCGGGGGCCGTCCTAGAAGGAGGCCCCCGACCTGGGCCTCAGCGAAGCCCTTCGCAAGGGCGTCGGAAGCGGCTCCTGCCCCGACCGTGACGCGGGACCCACGGCAGAGCAAACACACTCGTGGTGAGGGCACGGGAGGCCTTCTGACAGCAGCGCCGCTTCCCTCAGCCGGGCGCCCGCCCTCAGTCGAACCCACCGGAGCCCGCGTTCAGAGTGCACCGAGCTGAACACCCGGCTCTCGGCGAGGTCGTGACGGCGACGCCGGCCTGCAGGCCAAACTCTCTGGGGGCGCCCTGAGGTGGGAGGCTCGCCCGAAACGGAAGGGGGAAGCGCCGAGCCCCTGCCACGGGATTGCTTCAGGACGACGCATTGGCCCAGCAAGCCCCACTCTGTCCCGGGAAGAGAGAAGCGGCTCTGGCACCTAGAAGCACGGAGCAAGGCACCCAACCCTCAGCTCTTGGATCGCGCTTCCCGGAGGGGGCCCTTTCACCTCGCCATTCCCCGAATGCACAACGCCTTCTCTCAGACGCGGAGGAAGACGTGCACACGCTGCCGCCTTGGGCCTCCACTCCAGGGACCTGCGGGTGCCGCCAGCACCTCCGGGGCGACAGCGGGCTGCGCGGTGTCAAGGTCGACACACGCCCGGGCCTGGCAACCGAAGGAGACAGCTCCTCCCTGGATTCCGTGCAACACGGTGCTGCCGGGAAAACGTCCGCCCAGGGAAAGATGAGTGCGAACAGAGAAGCGGGGAGGAGAGATGAAGGGCGCGCTTCGTGAGGCACGAGGGTCCGGGCTGTGGGGCCGGCCTCTCCCGGGCCGGCGCCTCCCGTCCTACACGGGGAAGCCGTTGGCTGACTCGCCGGGGGTTGGACCCGCTGAGGTCCAGGCCCCCGACCTCCCTGTGCGAAACAAGGCAGGGTGGAATGCCATCCCCGTCCACGTCCACACACACGTCGCTCCACGGAGAAGGAGGCCTTCTCAACGCTTAGCCCGGAAGCCTCGAGTGAGCACCACAGCCTTACCTCCGAGAAGCAAGCCTGAAGCCGAGCTCCCTTCCGCGAGCAGGCCTCTTTCGCCCAGAGAGAACGCTTGGCCGCGGCGGGGGTGGCGGAAGCCTCAGGGAGGCTGCGTGCCGGGCCTCAGGTCGGGGGCCGTCCTAGAAGGAGGCCCCCGACCTGGGCCTCAGCGAAGCCCTTCGCAAGGGCGTCGGAAGCGGCTCCTGCCCCGACCGTGACGCGGGACCCACGGCAGAGCAAACACACTCGTGGTGAGGGCACGGGAGGCCTTCTGACAGCAGCGCCGCTTCCCTCAGCCGGGCGCCCGCCCTCAGTCGAACCCACCGGAGCCCGCGTTCGGAGTGCACCGAGCTGAACACCCGGCTCTCGGCGAGGTCGTGACGGCGACGCCGGCCTGCAGGCCAAACTCTCTGGGGGCGCCCTGAGCTGGGAGGCTCGCCCGAAACGGAAGGGGGAAGCGCCGAGCCCCTGCCACGGGATTGCTTCAGGACGACGCATTGGCCCAGCAAGCCCCACTCTGTCCCGGGAAGAGAGAAGCGGCTCTGGCACCTAGAAGCACGGAGCAAGGCACCCAACCCTCAGCTCTTGGATCGCGCTTCCCGGAGGGGGCCCTTTCACCTCGCCATTCCCCGAATGCACAACGCCTTCTCTCAGACGCGGAGGAAGACGTGCACACGCTGCCGCCTTGGGCCTCCACTCCAGGGACCTGCGGGTGCCGCCAGCACCTCCGGGGCGACAGCGGGCTGCGCGGTGTCAAGGTCGACACACGCCCGGGCCTGGCA
>NW_027666667.1:0-45745 GCF_963455335.1 Martes martes
TCCGCGTCTGAGAGAAGGCGTTGTGCGTTCGGGGAATGGCGAGGTGAAAGGGCCCCCTCCGGGAAGCGCCATCCAAGAGCTGAGGGTTGGGTGCCTTGCCCCGTGCTTCTAGGTGCCAGAGCCGCTTCTCTCTTCCCGGGACAGAGTGGGGCTTGCTGGGCCAATGCGTCGTCCTGAAGCAATCCCGTGGCAGGGGCTCGGCGCTTCCCCCTTCCGTTTCGGGCGAGCCTCCCAGCTCAGGGCGCCCCCAGAGAGTTTGGCCTGCAGGCCGGCGTCGCCGTCACGACCTCGCCGAGAGCCGGGTGTTCAGCTCGGTGCACTCCGAACGCGGGCTCCGGTGGGTTCGACTGAGGGCGGGCGCCCGGCTGAGGGAAGCGGCGCTGCTGTCAGAAGGCCTCCCGTGCCCTCACCACGAGTGTGTTTGCTCTGCCGTGGGTCCCGCGTCACGGGCGGGGCAGGAGCCGCTTCCGACGCCCTTGCGAAGGGCTTCGCTGAGGCCCAGGTCGGGGGCCTCCTTCTAGGACGGCCCCCGACCTGAGGCCCGGCACGCAGCCTCCCTGAGGCTTCCGCCACCCCCGCCGCGGCCAAGCTTTCTCTCTGGGCGAAAGAGGCCTGCTCGCGGAAGGGAGCTCGGCTTCAGGCTTGCTTCGCGGAGGTAAGGCTGCGGTGCTCACTCGAGGTTTCCGGGCTAAGCGTTGAGAAGGCCTCCTTCTCCGTGGAGCGACGTGTGTGTGGACGTGGACGGGGATGGCATTCCACCCTGCCTTGTTTCGCACAGGGAGGTCGGGGGCCTGGACCTCAGCGGGTCCAACCCCCGGCGAGCCAGCCAACGGCTTCCCCGTGTAGGACGTGAGGCGCCGGCCCGGGAGAGGCCGGCCCCACAGCCCGGACCCTCGTGCCTCACGAAGCGCGCCCTTCATCTCTCCTCCCCGCTTCTCTGTTCGCACTCATCTTTCCCTGGGCGGACGTTTTCCCGGCAGCACCGTGTTGCACGGAACCCAGGGAGGAGCTGTCTCCTTCGGTTGCCAGGCCCGGGCGTGTGTCGACCTTGACACCGCGCAGCCCGCTGTCGCCCCGGAGGTGCTGGCGGCACCCGCAGGTCCCTGGAGTGGAGGCCCAAGGCGGCAGCGTGTGCACGTCTTCCTCCGCGTCTGAGAGAAGGCGTTGTGCGTTCGGGGAATGGCGAGGTGAAAGGGCCCCCTCCGGGAAGCGCCATCCAAGAGCTGAGGGTTGGGTGCCTTGCTCCCGTGCTTCTAGGTGCCAGAGCCGCTTCTCTCTTCCCGGGACAGAGTGGGGCTTGCTGGGCCAATGCGTCGTCCTGAAGCAATCCCGTGGCAGGGGCTCGGCGCTTCCCCCTTCCGTTTCGGGCGAGCCTCCCAGCTCAGGGCGCCCCCAGAGAGTTTGGCCTGCAGGCCGGCGTCGCCGTCACGACCTCGCCGAGAGCCGGGTGTTCAGCTCGGTGCACTCCGAACGCGGGCTCCGGTGGGTTCGACTGAGGGCGGGCGCCCGGCTGAGGGAAGCGGCGCTGCTGTCAGAAGGCCTCCCGTGCCCTCACCACGAGTGTGTTTGCTCTGCCGTGGGTCCCGCGTCACGGTCGGGGCAGGAGCCGCTTCCGACGCCCTTGCGAAGGGCTTCGCTGAGGCCCAGGTCGGGGGCCTCCTTCTAGGACGGCCCCCGACCTGAGGCCCGGCACGCAGCCTCCCTGAGGCTTCCGCCACCCCCGCCGCGGCCAAGCTTTCTCTCTGGGCGAAAGAGGCCTGCTCGCGGAAGGGAGCTCGGCTTCAGGCTTGCTTCGCGGAGGTAAGGCTGCGGTGCTCACTCGAGGTTTCCGGGCTAAGCGTTGAGAAGGCCTCCTTCTCCGTGGAGCGACGTGTGTGTGGACGTGGACGGGGATGGCATTCCACCCTGCCTTGTTTCGCACAGGGAGGTCGGGGGCCTGGACCTCAGCGGGTCCAACCCCCGGCGAGCCAGCCAACGGCTTCCCCGTGTAGGACGTGAGGCGCCGGCCCGGGAGAGGCCGGCCCCACAGCCCGGACCCTCGTGCCTCACGAAGCGCGCCCTTCATCTCTCCTCCCCGCTTCTCTGTTCGCACTCATCTTTCCCTGGGCGGACGTTTTCCCGGCAGCACCGTGTTGCACGGAACCCAGGGAGGAGCTGTCTCCTTCGGTTGCCAGGCCCGGGCGTGTGTCGACCTTGACACCGCGCAGCCCGCTGTCGCCCCGGAGGTGCTGGCGGCACCCGCAGGTCCCTGGAGTGGAGGCCCAAGGCGGCAGCGTGTGCACGTCTTCCTCCGCGTCTGAGAGAAGGCGTTGTGCGTTCGGGGAATGGCGAGGTGAAAGGGCCCCCTCCGGGAAGCGCCATCCAAGAGCTGAGGGTTGGGTGCCTTGCCCCGTGCTTCTAGGTGCCAGAGCCGCTTCTCTCTTCCCGGGACAGAGTGGGGCTTGCTGGGCCAATGCGTCGTCCTGAAGCAATCCCGTGGCAGGGGCTCGGCGCTTCCCCCTTCCGTTTCGGGCGAGCCTCCCAGCTCAGGGCGCCCCCAGAGAGTTTGGCCTGCAGGCCGGCGTCGCCGTCACGACCTCGCCGAGAGCCGGGTGTTCAGCTCGGTGCACTCCGAACGCGGGCTCCGGTGGGTTCGACTGAGGGCGGGCGCCCGGCTGAGGGAAGCGGCGCTGCTGTCAGAAGGCCTCCCGTGCCCTCACCACGAGTGTGTTTGCTCTGCCGTGGGTCCCGCGTCACGGGCGGGGCAGGAGCCGCTTCCGACGCCCTTGCGAAGGGCTTCGCTGAGGCCCAGGTCGGGGGCCTCCTTCTAGGACGGCCCCCGACCTGAGGCCCGGCACGCAGCCTCCCTGAGGCTTCCGCCACCCCCGCCGCGGCCAAGCTTTCTCTCTGGGCGAAAGAGGCCTGCTCGCGGAAGGGAGCTCGGCTTCAGGCTTGCTTCGCGGAGGTAAGGCTGCGGTGCTCACTCGAGGTTTCCGGGCTAAGCGTTGAGAAGGCCTCCTTCTCCGTGGAGCGACGTGTGTGTGGACGTGGACGGGGATGGCATTCCACCCTGCCTTGTTTCGCACAGGGAGGTCGGGGGCCTGGACCTCAGCGGGTCCAACCCCCGGCGAGCCAGCCAACGGCTTCCCCGTGTAGGACGTGAGGCGCCGGCCCGGGAGAGGCCGGCCCCACAGCCCGGACCCTCGTGCCTCACGAAGCGCGCCCTTCATCTCTCCTCCCCGCTTCTCTGTTCGCACTCATCTTTCCCTGGGCGGACGTTTTCCCGGCAGCACCGTGTTGCACGGAACCCAGGGAGGAGCTGTCTCCTTCGGTTGCCAGGCCCGGGCGTGTGTCGACCTTGACACCGCGCAGCCCGCTGTCGCCCCGGAGGTGCTGGCGGCACCCGCAGGTCCCTGGAGTGGAGGCCCAAGGCGGCAGCGTGTGCACGTCTTCCTCCGCGTCTGAGAGAAGGCGTTGTGCGTTCGGGGAATGGCGAGGTGAAAGGGCCCCCTCCGGGAAGCGCCATCCAAGAGCTGAGGGTTGGGTGCCTTGCCCCGTGCTTCTAGGTGCCAGAGCCGCTTCTCTCTTCCCGGGACAGAGTGGGGCTTGCTGGGCCAATGCGTCGTCCTGAAGCAATCCCGTGGCAGGGGCTCGGCGCTTCCCCCTTCCGTTTCGGGCGAGCCTCCCAGCTCAGGGCGCCCCCAGAGAGTTTGGCCTGCAGGCCGGCGTCGCCGTCACGACCTCGCCGAGAGCCGGGTGTTCAGCTCGGTGCACTCCGAACGCGGGCTCCGGTGGGTTCGACTGAGGGCGGGCGCCCGGCTGAGGGAAGCGGCGCTGCTGTCAGAAGGCCTCCCGTGCCCTCACCACGAGTGTGTTTGCTCTGCCGTGGGTCCCGCGTCACGGGCGGGGCAGGAGCCGCTTCCGACGCCCTTGCGAAGGGCTTCGCTGAGGCCCAGGTCGGGGGCCTCCTTCTAGGACGGCCCCCGACCTGAGGCCCGGCACGCAGCCTCCCTGAGGCTTCCGCCACCCCCGCCGCGGCCAAGCTTTCTCTCTGGGCGAAAGAGGCCTGCTCGCGGAAGGGAGCTCGGCTTCAGGCTTGCTTCGCGGAGGTAAGGCTGCGGTGCTCACTCGAGGTTTCCGGGCTAAGCGTTGAGAAGGCCTCCTTCTCCGTGGAGCGACGTGTGTGTGGACGTGGACGGGGATGGCATTCCACCCTGCCTTGTTTCGCACAGGGAGGTCGGGGGCCTGGACCTCAGCGGGTCCAACCCCCGGCGAGCCAGCCAACGGCTTCCCCGTGTAGGACGTGAGGCGCCGGCCCGGGAGAGGCCGGCCCCACAGCCCGGACCCTCGTGCCTCACGAAGCGCGCCCTTCATCTCTCCTCCCCGCTTCTCTGTTCGCACTCATCTTTCCCTGGGCGGACGTTTTCCCGGCAGCACCGTGTTGCACGGAACCCAGGGAGGAGCTGTCTCCTTCGGTTGCCAGGCCCGGGCGTGTGTCGACCTTGACACCGCGCAGCCCGCTGTCGCCCCGGAGGTGCTGGCGGCACCCGCAGGTCCCTGGAGTGGAGGCCCAAGGCGGCAGCGTGTGCACGTCTTCCTCCGCGTCTGAGAGAAGGCGTTGTGCGTTCGGGGAATGGCGAGGTGAAAGGGCCCCCTCCGGGAAGCGCCATCCAAGAGCTGAGGGTTGGGTGCCTTGCCCCGTGCTTCTAGGTGCCAGAGCCGCTTCTCTCTTCCCGGGACAGAGTGGGGCTTGCTGGGCCAATGCGTCGTCCTGAAGCAATCCCGTGGCAGGGGCTCGGCGCTTCCCCCTTCCGTTTCGGGCGAGCCTCCCAGCTCAGGGCGCCCCCAGAGAGTTTGGCCTGCAGGCCGGCGTCGCCGTCACGACCTCGCCGAGAGCCGGGTGTTCAGCTCGGTGCACTCCGAACGCGGGCTCCGGTGGGTTCGACTGAGGGCGGGCGCCCGGCTGAGGGAAGCGGCGCTGCTGTCAGAAGGCCTCCCGTGCCCTCACCACGAGTGTGTTTGCTCTGCCGTGGGTCCCGCGTCACGGGCGGGGCAGGAGCCGCTTCCGACGCCCTTGCGAAGGGCTTCGCTGAGGCCCAGGTCGGGGGCCTCCTTCTAGGACGGCCCCCGACCTGAGGCCCGGCACGCAGCCTCCCTGAGGCTTCCGCCACCCCCGCCGCGGCCAAGCTTTCTCTCTGGGCGAAAGAGGCCTGCTCGCGGAAGGGAGCTCGGCTTCAGGCTTGCTTCGCGGAGGTAAGGCTGCGGTGCTCACTCGAGGTTTCCGGGCTAAGCGTTGAGAAGGCCTCCTTCTCCGTGGAGCGACGTGTGTGTGGACGTGGACGGGGATGGCATTCCACCCTGCCTTGTTTCGCACAGGGAGGTCGGGGGCCTGGACCTCAGCGGGTCCAACCCCCGGCGAGCCAGCCAACGGCTTCCCCGTGTAGGACGTGAGGCGCCGGCCCGGGAGAGGCCGGCCCCACAGCCCGGACCCTCGTGCCTCACGAAGCGCGCCCTTCATCTCTCCTCCCCGCTTCTCTGTTCGCACTCATCTTTCCCTGGGCGGACGTTTTCCCGGCAGCACCGTGTTGCACGGAACCCAGGGAGGAGCTGTCTCCTTCGGTTGCCAGGCCCGGGCGTGTGTCGACCTTGACACCGCGCAGCCCGCTGTCGCCCCGGAGGTGCTGGCGGCACCCGCAGGTCCCTGGAGTGGAGGCCCAAGGCGGCAGCGTGTGCACGTCTTCCTCCGCGTCTGAGAGAAGGCGTTGTGCGTTCGGGGAATGGCGAGGTGAAAGGGCCCCCTCCGGGAAGCGCCATCCAAGAGCTGAGGGTTGGGTGCCTTGCCCCGTGCTTCTAGGTGCCAGAGCCGCTTCTCTCTTCCCGGGACAGAGTGGGGCTTGCTGGGCCAATGCGTCGTCCTGAAGCAATCCCGTGGCAGGGGCTCGGCGCTTCCCCCTTCCGTTTCGGGCGAGCCTCCCAGCTCAGGGCGCCCCCAGAGAGTTTGGCCTGCAGGCCGGCGTCGCCGTCACGACCTCGCCGAGAGCCGGGTGTTCAGCTCGGTGCACTCCGAACGCGGGCTCCGGTGGGTTCGACTGAGGGCGGGCGCCCGGCTGAGGGAAGCGGCGCTGCTGTCAGAAGGCCTCCCGTGCCCTCACCACGAGTGTGTTTGCTCTGCCGTGGGTCCCGCGTCACGGGCGGGGCAGGAGCCGCTTCCGACGCCCTTGCGAAGGGCTTCGCTGAGGCCCAGGTCGGGGGCCTCCTTCTAGGACGGCCCCCGACCTGAGGCCCGGCACGCAGCCTCCCTGAGGCTTCCGCCACCCCCGCCGCGGCCAAGCTTTCTCTCTGGGCGAAAGAGGCCTGCTCGCGGAAGGGAGCTCGGCTTCAGGCTTGCTTCGCGGAGGTAAGGCTGCGGTGCTCACTCGAGGTTTCCGGGCTAAGCGTTGAGAAGGCCTCCTTCTCCGTGGAGCGACGTGTGTGTGGACGTGGACGGGGATGGCATTCCACCCTGCCTTGTTTCGCACAGGGAGGTCGGGGGCCTGGACCTCAGCGGGTCCAACCCCCGGCGAGCCAGCCAACGGCTTCCCCGTGTAGGACGTGAGGCGCCGGCCCGGGAGAGGCCGGCCCCACAGCCCGGACCCTCGTGCCTCACGAAGCGCGCCCTTCATCTCTCCTCCCCGCTTCTCTGTTCGCACTCATCTTTCCCTGGGCGGACGTTTTCCCGGCAGCACCGTGTTGCACGGAACCCAGGGAGGAGCTGTCTCCTTCGGTTGCCAGGCCCGGGCGTGTGTCGACCTTGACACCGCGCAGCCCGCTGTCGCCCCGGAGGTGCTGGCGGCACCCGCAGGTCCCTGGAGTGGAGGCCCAAGGCGGCAGCGTGTGCACGTCTTCCTCCGCGTCTGAGAGAAGGCGTTGTGCGTTCGGGGAATGGCGAGGTGAAAGGGCCCCCTCCGGGAAGCGCCATCCAAGAGCTGAGGGTTGGGTGCCTTGCCCCGTGCTTCTAGGTGCCAGAGCCGCTTCTCTCTTCCCGGGACAGAGTGGGGCTTGCTGGGCCAATGCGTCGTCCTGAAGCAATCCCGTGGCAGGGGCTCGGCGCTTCCCCCTTCCGTTTCGGGCGAGCCTCCCAGCTCAGGGCGCCCCCAGAGAGTTTGGCCTGCAGGCCGGCGTCGCCGTCACGACCTCGCCGAGAGCCGGGTGTTCAGCTCGGTGCACTCCGAACGCGGGCTCCGGTGGGTTCGACTGAGGGCGGGCGCCCGGCTGAGGGAAGCGGCGCTGCTGTCAGAAGGCCTCCCGTGCCCTCACCACGAGTGTGTTTGCTCTGCCGTGGGTCCCGCGTCACGGGCGGGGCAGGAGCCGCTTCCGACGCCCTTGCGAAGGGCTTCGCTGAGGCCCAGGTCGGGGGCCTCCTTCTAGGACGGCCCCCGACCTGAGGCCCGGCACGCAGCCTCCCTGAGGCTTCCGCCACCCCCGCCGCGGCCAAGCTTTCTCTCTGGGCGAAAGAGGCCTGCTCGCGGAAGGGAGCTCGGCTTCAGGCTTGCTTCGCGGAGGTAAGGCTGCGGTGCTCACTCGAGGTTTCCGGGCTAAGCGTTGAGAAGGCCTCCTTCTCCGTGGAGCGACGTGTGTGTGGACGTGGACGGGGATGGCATTCCACCCTGCCTTGTTTCGCACAGGGAGGTCGGGGGCCTGGACCTCAGCGGGTCCAACCCCCGGCGAGCCAGCCAACGGCTTCCCCGTGTAGGACGTGAGGCGCCGGCCCGGGAGAGGCCGGCCCCACAGCCCGGACCCTCGTGCCTCACGAAGCGCGCCCTTCATCTCTCCTCCCCGCTTCTCTGTTCGCACTCATCTTTCCCTGGGCGGACGTTTTCCCGGCAGCACCGTGTTGCACGGAACCCAGGGAGGAGCTGTCTCCTTCGGTTGCCAGGCCCGGGCGTGTGTCGACCTTGACACCGCGCAGCCCGCTGTCGCCCCGGAGGTGCTGGCGGCACCCGCAGGTCCCTGGAGTGGAGGCCCAAGGCGGCAGCGTGTGCACGTCTTCCTCCGCGTCTGAGAGAAGGCGTTGTGCGTTCGGGGAATGGCGAGGTGAAAGGGCCCCCTCCGGGAAGCGCCATCCAAGAGCTGAGGGTTGGGTGCCTTGCCCCGTGCTTCTAGGTGCCAGAGCCGCTTCTCTCTTCCCGGGACAGAGTGGGGCTTGCTGGGCCAATGCGTCGTCCTGAAGCAATCCCGTGGCAGGGGCTCGGCGCTTCCCCCTTCCGTTTCGGGCGAGCCTCCCAGCTCAGGGCGCCCCCAGAGAGTTTGGCCTGCAGGCCGGCGTCGCCGTCACGACCTCGCCGAGAGCCGGGTGTTCAGCTCGGTGCACTCCGAACGCGGGCTCCGGTGGGTTCGACTGAGGGCGGGCGCCCGGCTGAGGGAAGCGGCGCTGCTGTCAGAAGGCCTCCCGTGCCCTCACCACGAGTGTGTTTGCTCTGCCGTGGGTCCCGCGTCACGGGCGGGGCAGGAGCCGCTTCCGACGCCCTTGCGAAGGGCTTCGCTGAGGCCCAGGTCGGGGGCCTCCTTCTAGGACGGCCCCCGACCTGAGGCCCGGCACGCAGCCTCCCTGAGGCTTCCGCCACCCCCGCCGCGGCCAAGCTTTCTCTCTGGGCGAAAGAGGCCTGCTCGCGGAAGGGAGCTCGGCTTCAGGCTTGCTTCGCGGAGGTAAGGCTGCGGTGCTCACTCGAGGTTTCCGGGCTAAGCGTTGAGAAGGCCTCCTTCTCCGTGGAGCGACGTGTGTGTGGACGTGGACGGGGATGGCATTCCACCCTGCCTTGTTTCGCACAGGGAGGTCGGGGGCCTGGACCTCAGCGGGTCCAACCCCCGGCGAGCCAGCCAACGGCTTCCCCGTGTAGGACGTGAGGCGCCGGCCCGGGAGAGGCCGGCCCCACAGCCCGGACCCTCGTGCCTCACGAAGCGCGCCCTTCATCTCTCCTCCCCGCTTCTCTGTTCGCACTCATCTTTCCCTGGGCGGACGTTTTCCCGGCAGCACCGTGTTGCACGGAACCCAGGGAGGAGCTGTCTCCTTCGGTTGCCAGGCCCGGGCGTGTGTCGACCTTGACACCGCGCAGCCCGCTGTCGCCCCGGAGGTGCTGGCGGCACCCGCAGGTCCCTGGAGTGGAGGCCCAAGGCGGCAGCGTGTGCACGTCTTCCTCCGCGTCTGAGAGAAGGCGTTGTGCGTTCGGGGAATGGCGAGGTGAAAGGGCCCCCTCCGGGAAGCGCGATCCAAGAGCTGACGGTTGGGTGCCTTGCCCCGTGCTTCTAGGTGCCAGAGCCGCTTCTCTCTTCCCGGGACAGAGTGGGGCTTGCTGGGCCAATGCGTCGTCCTGAAGCAATCCCGTGGCAGGGGCTCGGCGCTTCCCCCTTCCGTTTCGGGCGAGCCTCCCAGCTCAGGGCGCCCCCAGAGAGTTTGGCCTGCAGGCCGGCGTCGCCGTCACGACCTCGCCGAGAGCCGGGTGTTCAGCTCGGTGCACTCCGAACGCGGGCTCCGGTGGGTTCGACTGAGGGCGGGCGCCCGGCTGAGGGAAGCGGCGCTGCTGTCAGAAGGCCTCCCGTGCCCTCACCACGAGTGTGTTTGCTCTGCCGTGGGTCCCGCGTCACGGGCGGGGCAGGAGCCGCTTCCGACGCCCTTGCGAAGGGCTTCGCTGAGGCCCAGGTCGGGGGCCTCCTTCTAGGACGGCCCCCGACCTGAGGCCCGGCACGCAGCCTCCCTGAGGCTTCCGCCACCCCCGCCGCGGCCAAGCTTTCTCTCTGGGCGAAAGAGGCCTGCTCGCGGAAGGGAGCTCGGCTTCAGGCTTGCTTCGCGGAGGTAAGGCTGCGGTGCTCACTCGAGGTTTCCGGGCTAAGCGTTGAGAAGGCCTCCTTCTCCGTGGAGCGACGTGTGTGTGGACGTGGACGGGGATGGCATTCCACCCTGCCTTGTTTCGCACAGGGAGGTCGGGGGCCTGGACCTCAGCGGGTCCAACCCCCGGCGAGCCAGCCAACGGCTTCCCCGTGTAGGACGTGAGGCGCCGGCCCGGGAGAGGCCGGCCCCACAGCCCGGACCCTCGTGCCTCACGAAGCGCGCCCTTCATCTCTCCTCCCCGCTTCTCTGTTCGCACTCATCTTTCCCTGGGCGGACGTTTTCCCGGCAGCACCGTGTTGCACGGAACCCAGGGAGGAGCTGTCTCCTTCGGTTGCCAGGCCCGGGCGTGTGTCGACCTTGACACCGCGCAGCCCGCTGTCGCCCCGGAGGTGCTGGCGGCACCCGCAGGTCCCTGGAGTGGAGGCCCAAGGCGGCAGCGTGTGCACGTCTTCCTCCGCGTCTGAGAGAAGGCGTTGTGCGTTCGGGGAATGGCGAGGTGAAAGGGCCCCCTCCGGGAAGCGCGATCCAAGAGCTGAGGGTTGGGTGCCTTGCCCCGTGCTTCTAGGTGCCAGAGCCGCTTCTCTCTTCCCGGGACAGAGTGGGGCTTGCTGGGCCAATGCGTCGTCCTGAAGCAATCCCGTGGCAGGGGCTCGGCGCTTCCCCCTTCCGTTTCGGGCGAGCCTCCCAGCTCAGGGCGCCCCCAGAGAGTTTGGCCTGCAGGCCGGCGTCGCCGTCACGACCTCGCCGAGAGCCGGGTGTTCAGCTCGGTGCACTCCGAACGCGGGCTCCGGTGGGTTCGACTGAGGGCGGGCGCCCGGCTGAGGGAAGCGGCGCTGCTGTCAGAAGGCCTCCCGTGCCCTCACCACGAGTGTGTTTGCTCTGCCGTGGGTCCCGCGTCACGGGCGGGGCAGGAGCCGCTTCCGACGCCCTTGCGAAGGGCTTCGCTGAGGCCCAGGTCGGGGGCCTCCTTCTAGGACGGCCCCCGACCTGAGGCCCGGCACGCAGCCTCCCTGAGGCTTCCGCCACCCCCGCCGCGGCCAAGCTTTCTCTCTGGGCGAAAGAGGCCTGCTCGCGGAAGGGAGCTCGGCTTCAGGCTTGCTTCGCGGAGGTAAGGCTGCGGTGCTCACTCGAGGTTTCCGGGCTAAGCGTTGAGAAGGCCTCCTTCTCCGTGGAGCGACGTGTGTGTGGACGTGGACGGGGATGGCATTCCACCCTGCCTTGTTTCGCACAGGGAGGTCGGGGGCCTGGACCTCAGCGGGTCCAACCCCCGGCGAGCCAGCCAACGGCTTCCCCGTGTAGGACGTGAGGCGCCGGCCCGGGAGAGGCCGGCCCCACAGCCCGGACCCTCGTGCCTCACGAAGCGCGCCCTTCATCTCTCCTCCCCGCTTCTCTGTTCGCACTCATCTTTCCCTGGGCGGACGTTTTCCCGGCAGCACCGTGTTGCACGGAACCCAGGGAGGAGCTGTCTCCTTCGGTTGCCAGGCCCGGGCGTGTGTCGACCTTGACACCGCGCAGCCCGCTGTCGCCCCGGAGGTGCTGGCGGCACCCGCAGGTCCCTGGAGTGGAGGCCCAAGGCGGCAGCGTGTGCACGTCTTCCTCCGCGTCTGAGAGAAGGCGTTGTGCGTTCGGGGAATGGCGAGGTGAAAGGGCCCCCTCCGGGAAGCGCGATCCAAGAGCTGAGGGTTGGGTGCCTTGCCCCGTGCTTCTAGGTGCCAGAGCCGCTTCTCTCTTCCCGGGACAGAGTGGGGCTTGCTGGGCCAATGCGTCGTCCTGAAGCAATCCCGTGGCAGGGGCTCGGCGCTTCCCCCTTCCGTTTCGGGCGAGCCTCCCAGCTCAGGGCGCCCCCAGAGAGTTTGGCCTGCAGGCCGGCGTCGCCGTCACGACCTCGCCGAGAGCCGGGTGTTCAGCTCGGTGCACTCCGAACGCGGGCTCCGGTGGGTTCGACTGAGGGCGGGCGCCCGGCTGAGGGAAGCGGCGCTGCTGTCAGAAGGCCTCCCGTGCCCTCACCACGAGTGTGTTTGCTCTGCCGTGGGTCCCGCGTCACGGGCGGGGCAGGAGCCGCTTCCGACGCCCTTGCGAAGGGCTTCGCTGAGGCCCAGGTCGGGGGCCTCCTTCTAGGACGGCCCCCGACCTGAGGCCCGGCACGCAGCCTCCCTGAGGCTTCCGCCACCCCCGCCGCGGCCAAGCTTTCTCTCTGGGCGAAAGAGGCCTGCTCGCGGAAGGGAGCTCGGCTTCAGGCTTGCTTCGCGGAGGTAAGGCTGCGGTGCTCACTCGAGGTTTCCGGGCTAAGCGTTGAGAAGGCCTCCTTCTCCGTGGAGCGACGTGTGTGTGGACGTGGACGGGGATGGCATTCCACCCTGCCTTGTTTCGCACAGGGAGGTCGGGGGCCTGGACCTCAGCGGGTCCAACCCCCGGCGAGCCAGCCAACGGCTTCCCCGTGTAGGACGTAAGGCGCCGGCCCGGGAGAGGCCGGCCCCACAGCCCGGACCCTCGTGCCTCACGAAGCGCGCCCTTCATCTCTCCTCCCCGCTTCTCTGTTCGCACTCATCTTTCCCTGGGCGGACGTTTTCCCGGCAGCACCGTGTTGCACGGAACCCAGGGAGGAGCTGTCTCCTTCGGTTGCCAGGCCCGGGCGTGTGTCGACCTTGACACCGCGCAGCCCGCTGTCGCCCCGGAGGTGCTGGCGGCACCCGCAGGTCCCTGGAGTGGAGGCCCAAGGCGGCAGCGTGTGCACGTCTTCCTCCGCGTCTGAGAGAAGGCGTTGTGCGTTCGGGGAATGGCGAGGTGAAAGGGCCCCCTCCGGGAAGCGCCATCCAAGAGCTGAGGGTTGGGTGCCTTGCCCCGTGCTTCTAGGTGCCAGAGCCGCTTCTCTCTTCCCGGGACAGAGTGGGGCTTGCTGGGCCAATGCGTCGTCCTGAAGCAATCCCGTGGCAGGGGCTCGGCGCTTCCCCCTTCCGTTTCGGGCGAGCCTCCCAGCTCAGGGCGCCCCCAGAGAGTTTGGCCTGCAGGCCGGCGTCGCCGTCACGACCTCGCCGAGAGCCGGGTGTTCAGCTCGGTGCACTCCGAACGCGGGCTCCGGTGGGTTCGACTGAGGGCGGGCGCCCGGCTGAGGGAAGCGGCGCTGCTGTCAGAAGGCCTCCCGTGCCCTCACCACGAGTGTGTTTGCTCTGCCGTGGGTCCCGCGTCACGGGCGGGGCAGGAGCCGCTTCCGACGCCCTTGCGAAGGGCTTCGCTGAGGCCCAGGTCGGGGGCCTCCTTCTAGGACGGCCCCCGACCTGAGGCCCGGCACGCAGCCTCCCTGAGGCTTCCGCCACCCCCGCCGCGGCCAAGCTTTCTCTCTGGGCGAAAGAGGCCTGCTCGCGGAAGGGAGCTCGGCTTCAGGCTTGCTTCGCGGAGGTAAGGCTGCGGTGCTCACTCGAGGTTTCCGGGCTAAGCGTTGAGAAGGCCTCCTTCTCCGTGGAGCGACGTGTGTGTGGACGTGGACGGGGATGGCATTCCACCCTGCCTTGTTTCGCACAGGGAGGTCGGGGGCCTGGACCTCAGCGGGTCCAACCCCCGGCGAGCCAGCCAACGGCTTCCCCGTGTAGGACGTAAGGCGCCGGCCCGGGAGAGGCCGGCCCCACAGCCCGGACCCTCGTGCCTCACGAAGCGCGCCCTTCATCTCTCCTCCCCGCTTCTCTGTTCGCACTCATCTTTCCCTGGGCGGACGTTTTCCCGGCAGCACCGTGTTGCACGGAACCCAGGGAGGAGCTGTCTCCTTCGGTTGCCAGGCCCGGGCGTGTGTCGACCTTGACACCGCGCAGCCCGCTGTCGCCCCGGAGGTGCTGGCGGCACCCGCAGGTCCCTGGAGTGGAGGCCCAAGGCGGCAGCGTGTGCACGTCTTCCTCCGCGTCTGAGAGAAGGCGTTGTGCGTTCGGGGAATGGCGAGGTGAAAGGGCCCCCTCCGGGAAGCGCCATCCAAGAGCTGAGGGTTGGGTGCCTTGCCCCGTGCTTCTAGGTGCCAGAGCCGCTTCTCTCTTCCCGGGACAGAGTGGGGCTTGCTGGGCCAATGCGTCGTCCTGAAGCAATCCCGTGGCAGGGGCTCGGCGCTTCCCCCTTCCGTTTCGGGCGAGCCTCCCAGCTCAGGGCGCCCCCAGAGAGTTTGGCCTGCAGGCCGGCGTCGCCGTCACGACCTCGCCGAGAGCCGGGTGTTCAGCTCGGTGCACTCCGAACGCGGGCTCCGGTGGGTTCGACTGAGGGCGGGCGCCCGGCTGAGGGAAGCGGCGCTGCTGTCAGAAGGCCTCCCGTGCCCTCACCACGAGTGTGTTTGCTCTGCCGTGGGTCCCGCGTCACGGGCGGGGCAGGAGCCGCTTCCGACGCCCTTGCGAAGGGCTTCGCTGAGGCCCAGGTCGGGGGCCTCCTTCTAGGACGGCCCCCGACCTGAGGCCCGGCACGCAGCCTCCCTGAGGCTTCCGCCACCCCCGCCGCGGCCAAGCTTTCTCTCTGGGCGAAAGAGGCCTGCTCGCGGAAGGGAGCTCGGCTTCAGGCTTGCTTCGCGGAGGTAAGGCTGCGGTGCTCACTCGAGGTTTCCGGGCTAAGCGTTGAGAAGGCCTCCTTCTCCGTGGAGCGACGTGTGTGTGGACGTGGACGGGGATGGCATTCCACCCTGCCTTGTTTCGCACAGGGAGGTCGGGGGCCTGGACCTCAGCGGGTCCAACCCCCGGCGAGCCAGCCAACGGCTTCCCCGTGTAGGACGTGAGGCGCCGGCCCGGGAGAGGCCGGCCCCACAGCCCGGACCCTCGTGCCTCACGAAGCGCGCCCTTCATCTCTCCTCCCCGCTTCTCTGTTCGCACTCATCTTTCCCTGGGCGGACGTTTTCCCGGCAGCACCGTGTTGCACGGAACCCAGGGAGGAGCTGTCTCCTTCGGTTGCCAGGCCCGGGCGTGTGTCGACCTTGACACCGCGCAGCCCGCTGTCGCCCCGGAGGTGCTGGCGGCACCCGCAGGTCCCTGGAGTGGAGGCCCAAGGCGGCAGCGTGTGCACGTCTTCCTCCGCGTCTGAGAGAAGGCGTTGTGCGTTCGGGGAATGGCGAGGTGAAAGGGCCCCCTCCGGGAAGCGCCATCCAAGAGCTGAGGGTTGGGTGCCTTGCCCCGTGCTTCTAGGTGCCAGAGCCGCTTCTCTCTTCCCGGGACAGAGTGGGGCTTGCTGGGCCAATGCGTCGTCCTGAAGCAATCCCGTGGCAGGGGCTCGGCGCTTCCCCCTTCCGTTTCGGGCGAGCCTCCCAGCTCAGGGCGCCCCCAGAGAGTTTGGCCTGCAGGCCGGCGTCGCCGTCACGACCTCGCCGAGAGCCGGGTGTTCAGCTCGGTGCACTCCGAACGCGGGCTCCGGTGGGTTCGACTGAGGGCGGGCGCCCGGCTGAGGGAAGCGGCGCTGCTGTCAGAAGGCCTCCCGTGCCCTCACCACGAGTGTGTTGGCTCTGCCGTGGGTCCCGCGTCACGGGCGGGGCAGGAGCCGCTTCCGACGCCCTTGCGAAGGGCTTCGCTGAGGCCCAGGTCGGGGGCCTCCTTCTAGGACGGCCCCCGACCTGAGGCCCGGCACGCAGCCTCCCTGAGGCTTCCGCCACCCCCGCCGCGGCCAAGCTTTCTCTCTGGGCGAAAGAGGCCTGCTCGCGGAAGGGAGCTCGGCTTCAGGCTTGCTTCGCGGAGGTAAGGCTGCGGTGCTCACTCGAGGTTTCCGGGCTAAGCGTTGAGAAGGCCTCCTTCTCCGTGGAGCGACGTGTGTGTGGACGTGGACGGGGATGGCATTCCACCCTGCCTTGTTTCGCACAGGGAGGTCGGGGGCCTGGACCTCAGCGGGTCCAACCCCCGGCGAGCCAGCCAACGGCTTCCCCGTGTAGGACGTGAGGCGCCGGCCCGGGAGAGGCCGGCCCCACAGCCCGGACCCTCGTGCCTCACGAAGCGCGCCCTTCATCTCTCCTCCCCGCTTCTCTGTTCGCACTCATCTTTCCCTGGGCGGACGTTTTCCCGGCAGCACCGTGTTGCACGGAACCCAGGGAGGAGCTGTCTCCTTCGGTTGCCAGGCCCGGGCGTGTGTCGACCTTGACACCGCGCAGCCCGCTGTCGCCCCGGAGGTGCTGGCGGCACCCGCAGGTCCCTGGAGTGGAGGCCCAAGGCGGCAGCGTGTGCACGTCTTCCTCCGCGTCTGAGAGAAGGCGTTGTGCGTTCGGGGAATGGCGAGGTGAAAGGGCCCCCTCCGGGAAGCGCCATCCAAGAGCTGAGGGTTGGGTGCCTTGCCCCGTGCTTCTAGGTGCCAGAGCCGCTTCTCTCTTCCCGGGACAGAGTGGGGCTTGCTGGGCCAATGCGTCGTCCTGAAGCAATCCCGTGGCAGGGGCTCGGCGCTTCCCCCTTCCGTTTCGGGCGAGCCTCCCAGCTCAGGGCGCCCCCAGAGAGTTTGGCCTGCAGGCCGGCGTCGCCGTCACGACCTCGCCGAGAGCCGGGTGTTCAGCTCGGTGCACTCCGAACGCGGGCTCCGGTGGGTTCGACTGAGGGCGGGCGCCCGGCTGAGGGAAGCGGCGCTGCTGTCAGAAGGCCTCCCGTGCCCTCACCACGAGTGTGTTTGCTCTGCCGTGGGTCCCGCGTCACGGTCGGGGCAGGAGCCGCTTCCGACGCCCTTGCGAAGGGCTTCGCTGAGGCCCAGGTCGGGGGCCTCCTTCTAGGACGGCCCCCGACCTGAGGCCCGGCACGCAGCCTCCCTGAGGCTTCCGCCACCCCCGCCGCGGCCAAGCTTTCTCTCTGGGCGAAAGAGGCCTGCTCGCGGAAGGGAGCTCGGCTTCAGGCTTGCTTCGCGGAGGTAAGGCTGCGGTGCTCACTCGAGGTTTCCGGGCTAAGCGTTGAGAAGGCCTCCTTCTCCGTGGAGCGACGTGTGTGTGGACGTGGACGGGGATGGCATTCCACCCTGCCTTGTTTCGCACAGGGAGGTCGGGGGCCTGGACCTCAGCGGGTCCAACCCCCGGCGAGCCAGCCAACGGCTTCCCCGTGTAGGACGTGAGGCGCCGGCCCGGGAGAGGCCGGCCCCACAGCCCGGACCCTCGTGCCTCACGAAGCGCGCCCTTCATCTCTCCTCCCCGCTTCTCTGTTCGCACTCATCTTTCCCTGGGCGGACGTTTTCCCGGCAGCACCGTGTTGCACGGAACCCAGGGAGGAGCTGTCTCCTTCGGTTGCCAGGCCCGGGCGTGTGTCGACCTTGACACCGCGCAGCCCGCTGTCGCCCCGGAGGTGCTGGCGGCACCCGCAGGTCCCTGGAGTGGAGGCCCAAGGCGGCAGCGTGTGCACGTCTTCCTCCGCGTCTGAGAGAAGGCGTTGTGCGTTCGGGGAATGGCGAGGTGAAAGGGCCCCCTCCGGGAAGCGCGATCCAAGAGCTGAGGGTTGGGTGCCTTGCCCCGTGCTTCTAGGTGCCAGAGCCGCTTCTCTCTTCCCGGGACAGAGTGGGGCTTGCTGGGCCAATGCGTCGTCCTGAAGCAATCCCGTGGCAGGGGCTCGGCGCTTCCCCCTTCCGTTTCGGGCGAGCCTCCCAGCTCAGGGCGCCCCCAGAGAGTTTGGCCTGCAGGCCGGCGTCGCCGTCACGACCTCGCCGAGAGCCGGGTGTTCAGCTCGGTGCACTCCGAACGCGGGCTCCGGTGGGTTCGACTGAGGGCGGGCGCCCGGCTGAGGGAAGCGGCGCTGCTGTCAGAAGGCCTCCCGTGCCCTCACCACGAGTGTGTTTGCTCTGCCGTGGGTCCCGCGTCACGGGCGGGGCAGGAGCCGCTTCCGACGCCCTTGCGAAGGGCTTCGCTGAGGCCCAGGTCGGGGGCCTCCTTCTAGGACGGCCCCCGACCTGAGGCCCGGCACGCAGCCTCCCTGAGGCTTCCGCCACCCCCGCCGCGGCCAAGCTTTCTCTCTGGGCGAAAGAGGCCTGCTCGCGGAAGGGAGCTCGGCTTCAGGCTTGCTTCGCGGAGGTAAGGCTGCGGTGCTCACTCGAGGTTTCCGGGCTAAGCGTTGAGAAGGCCTCCTTCTCCGTGGAGCGACGTGTGTGTGGACGTGGACGGGGATGGCATTCCACCCTGCCTTGTTTCGCACAGGGAGGTCGGGGGCCTGGACCTCAGCGGGTCCAACCCCCGGCGAGCCAGCCAACGGCTTCCCCGTGTAGGACGTGAGGCGCCGGCCCGGGAGAGGCCGGCCCCACAGCCCGGACCCTCGTGCCTCACGAAGCGCGCCCTTCATCTCTCCTCCCCGCTTCTCTGTTCGCACTCATCTTTCCCTGGGCGGACGTTTTCCCGGCAGCACCGTGTTGCACGGAACCCAGGGAGGAGCTGTCTCCTTCGGTTGCCAGGCCCGGGCGTGTGTCGACCTTGACACCGCGCAGCCCGCTGTCGCCCCGGAGGTGCTGGCGGCACCCGCAGGTCCCTGGAGTGGAGGCCCAAGGCGGCAGCGTGTGCACGTCTTCCTCCGCGTCTGAGAGAAGGCGTTGTGCGTTCGGGGAATGGCGAGGTGAAAGGGCCCCCTCCGGGAAGCGCCATCCAAGAGCTGACGGTTGGGTGCCTTGCCCCGTGCTTCTAGGTGCCAGAGCCGCTTCTCTCTTCCCGGGACAGAGTGGGGCTTGCTGGGCCAATGCGTCGTCCTGAAGCAATCCCGTGGCAGGGGCTCGGCGCTTCCCCCTTCCGTTTCGGGCGAGCCTCCCAGCTCAGGGCGCCCCCAGAGAGTTTGGCCTGCAGGCCGGCGTCGCCGTCACGACCTCGCCGAGAGCCGGGTGTTCAGCTCGGTGCACTCCGAACGCGGGCTCCGGTGGGTTCGACTGAGGGCGGGCGCCCGGCTGAGGGAAGCGGCGCTGCTGTCAGAAGGCCTCCCGTGCCCTCACCACGAGTGTGTTTGCTCTGCCGTGGGTCCCGCGTCACGGGCGGGGCAGGAGCCGCTTCCGACGCCCTTGCGAAGGGCTTCGCTGAGGCCCAGGTCGGGGGCCTCCTTCTAGGACGGCCCCCGACCTGAGGCCCGGCACGCAGCCTCCCTGAGGCTTCCGCCACCCCCGCCGCGGCCAAGCTTTCTCTCTGGGCGAAAGAGGCCTGCTCGCGGAAGGGAGCTCGGCTTCAGGCTTGCTTCGCGGAGGTAAGGCTGCGGTGCTCACTCGAGGTTTCCGGGCTAAGCGTTGAGAAGGCCTCCTTCTCCGTGGAGCGACGTGTGTGTGGACGTGGACGGGGATGGCATTCCACCCTGCCTTGTTTCGCACAGGGAGGTCGGGGGCCTGGACCTCAGCGGGTCCAACCCCCGGCGAGCCAGCCAACGGCTTCCCCGTGTAGGACGTGAGGCGCCGGCCCGGGAGAGGCCGGCCCCACAGCCCGGACCCTCGTGCCTCACGAAGCGCGCCCTTCATCTCTCCTCCCCGCTTCTCTGTTCGCACTCATCTTTCCCTGGGCGGACGTTTTCCCGGCAGCACCGTGCTGCACGGAACCCAGGGAGGAGCTGTCTCCTTCGGTTGCCAGGCCCGGGCGTGTGTCGACCTTGACACCGCGCAGCCCGCTGTCGCCCCGGAGGTGCTGGCGGCACCCGCAGGTCCCTGGAGTGGAGGCCCAAGGCGGCAGCGTGTGCACGTCTTCCTCCGCGTCTGAGAGAAGGCGTTGTGCGTTCGGGGAATGGCGAGGTGAAAGGGCCCCCTCCGGGAAGCGCCATCCAAGAGCTGAGGGTTGGGTGCCTTGCCCCGTGCTTCTAGGTGCCAGAGCCGCTTCTCTCTTCCCGGGACAGAGTGGGGCTTGCTGGGCCAATGCGTCGTCCTGAAGCAATCCCGTGGCAGGGGCTCGGCGCTTCCCCCTTCCGTTTCGGGCGAGCCTCCCAGCTCAGGGCGCCCCCAGAGAGTTTGGCCTGCAGGCCGGCGTCGCCGTCACGACCTCGCCGAGAGCCGGGTGTTCAGCTCGGTGCACTCCGAACGCGGGCTCCGGTGGGTTCGACTGAGGGCGGGCGCCCGGCTGAGGGAAGCGGCGCTGCTGTCAGAAGGCCTCCCGTGCCCTCACCACGAGTGTGTTTGCTCTGCCGTGGGTCCCGCGTCACGGGCGGGGCAGGAGCCGCTTCCGACGCCCTTGCGAAGGGCTTCGCTGAGGCCCAGGTCGGGGGCCTCCTTCTAGGACGGCCCCCGACCTGAGGCCCGGCACGCAGCCTCCCTGAGGCTTCCGCCACCCCCGCCGCGGCCAAGCTTTCTCTCTGGGCGAAAGAGGCCTGCTCGCGGAAGGGAGCTCGGCTTCAGGCTTGCTTCGCGGAGGTAAGGCTGCGGTGCTCACTCGAGGTTTCCGGGCTAAGCGTTGAGAAGGCCTCCTTCTCCGTGGAGCGACGTGTGTGTGGACGTGGACGGGGATGGCATTCCACCCTGCCTTGTTTCGCACAGGGAGGTCGGGGGCCTGGACCTCAGCGGGTCCAACCCCCGGCGAGCCAGCCAACGGCTTCCCCGTGTAGGACGTGAGGCGCCGGCCCGGGAGAGGCCGGCCCCACAGCCCGGACCCTCGTGCCTCACGAAGCGCGCCCTTCATCTCTCCTCCCCGCTTCTCTGTTCGCACTCATCTTTCCCTGGGCGGACGTTTTCCCGGCAGCACCGTGTTGCACGGAACCCAGGGAGGAGCTGTCTCCTTCGGTTGCCAGGCCCGGGCGTGTGTCGACCTTGACACCGCGCAGCCCGCTGTCGCCCCGGAGGTGCTGGCGGCACCCGCAGGTCCCTGGAGTGGAGGCCCAAGGCGGCAGCGTGTGCACGTCTTCCTCCGCGTCTGAGAGAAGGCGTTGTGCGTTCGGGGAATGGCGAGGTGAAAGGGCCCCCTCCGGGAAGCGCGATCCAAGAGCTGAGGGTTGGGTGCCTTGCCCCGTGCTTCTAGGTGCCAGAGCCGCTTCTCTCTTCCCGGGACAGAGTGGGGCTTGCTGGGCCAATGCGTCGTCCTGAAGCAATCCCGTGGCAGGGGCTCGGCGCTTCCCCCTTCCGTTTCGGGCGAGCCTCCCAGCTCAGGGCGCCCCCAGAGAGTTTGGCCTGCAGGCCGGCGTCGCCGTCACGACCTCGCCGAGAGCCGGGTGTTCAGCTCGGTGCACTCCGAACGCGGGCTCCGGTGGGTTCGACTGAGGGCGGGCGCCCGGCTGAGGGAAGCGGCGCTGCTGTCAGAAGGCCTCCCGTGCCCTCACCACGAGTGTGTTTGCTCTGCCGTGGGTCCCGCGTCACGGGCGGGGCAGGAGCCGCTTCCGACGCCCTTGCGAAGGGCTTCGCTGAGGCCCAGGTCGGGGGCCTCCTTCTAGGACGGCCCCCGACCTGAGGCCCGGCACGCAGCCTCCCTGAGGCTTCCGCCACCCCCGCCGCGGCCAAGCTTTCTCTCTGGGCGAAAGAGGCCTGCTCGCGGAAGGGAGCTCGGCTTCAGGCTTGCTTCGCGGAGGTAAGGCTGCGGTGCTCACTCGAGGTTTCCGGGCTAAGCGTTGAGAAGGCCTCCTTCTCCGTGGAGCGACGTGTGTGTGGACGTGGACGGGGATGGCATTCCACCCTGCCTTGTTTCGCACAGGGAGGTCGGGGGCCTGGACCTCAGCGGGTCCAACCCCCGGCGAGCCAGCCAACGGCTTCCCCGTGTAGGACGTGAGGCGCCGGCCCGGGAGAGGCCGGCCCCACAGCCCGGACCCTCGTGCCTCACGAAGCGCGCCCTTCATCTCTCCTCCCCGCTTCTCTGTTCGCACTCATCTTTCCCTGGGCGGACGTTTTCCCGGCAGCACCGTGTTGCACGGAACCCAGGGAGGAGCTGTCTCCTTCGGTTGCCAGGCCCGGGCGTGTGTCGACCTTGACACCGCGCAGCCCGCTGTCGCCCCGGAGGTGCTGGCGGCACCCGCAGGTCCCTGGAGTGGAGGCCCAAGGCGGCAGCGTGTGCACGTCTTCCTCCGCGTCTGAGAGAAGGCGTTGTGCGTTCGGGGAATGGCGAGGTGAAAGGGCCCCCTCCGGGAAGCGCCATCCAAGAGCTGACGGTTGGGTGCCTTGCCCCGTGCTTCTAGGTGCCAGAGCCGCTTCTCTCTTCCCGGGACAGAGTGGGGCTTGCTGGGCCAATGCGTCGTCCTGAAGCAATCCCGTGGCAGGGGCTCGGCGCTTCCCCCTTCCGTTTCGGGCGAGCCTCCCAGCTCAGGGCGCCCCCAGAGAGTTTGGCCTGCAGGCCGGCGTCGCCGTCACGACCTCGCCGAGAGCCGGGTGTTCAGCTCGGTGCACTCCGAACGCGGGCTCCGGTGGGTTCGACTGAGGGCGGGCGCCCGGCTGAGGGAAGCGGCGCTGCTGTCAGAAGGCCTCCCGTGCCCTCACCACGAGTGTGTTTGCTCTGCCGTGGGTCCCGCGTCACGGGCGGGGCAGGAGCCGCTTCCGACGCCCTTGCGAAGGGCTTCGCTGAGGCCCAGGTCGGGGGCCTCCTTCTAGGACGGCCCCCGACCTGAGGCCCGGCACGCAGCCTCCCTGAGGCTTCCGCCACCCCCGCCGCGGCCAAGCTTTCTCTCTGGGCGAAAGAGGCCTGCTCGCGGAAGGGAGCTCGGCTTCAGGCTTGCTTCGCGGAGGTAAGGCTGCGGTGCTCACTCGAGGTTTCCGGGCTAAGCGTTGAGAAGGCCTCCTTCTCCGTGGAGCGACGTGTGTGTGGACGTGGACGGGGATGGCATTCCACCCTGCCTTGTTTCGCACAGGGAGGTCGGGGGCCTGGACCTCAGCGGGTCCAACCCCCGGCGAGCCAGCCAACGGCTTCCCCGTGTAGGACGTGAGGCGCCGGCCCGGGAGAGGCCGGCCCCACAGCCCGGACCCTCGTGCCTCACGAAGCGCGCCCTTCATCTCTCCTCCCCGCTTCTCTGTTCGCACTCATCTTTCCCTGGGCGGACGTTTTCCCGGCAGCACCGTGTTGCACGGAACCCAGGGAGGAGCTGTCTCCTTCGGTTGCCAGGCCCGGGCGTGTGTCGACCTTGACACCGCGCAGCCCGCTGTCGCCCCGGAGGTGCTGGCGGCACCCGCAGGTCCCTGGAGTGGAGGCCCAAGGCGGCAGCGTGTGCACGTCTTCCTCCGCGTCTGAGAGAAGGCGTTGTGCGTTCGGGGAATGGCGAGGTGAAAGGGCCCCCTCCGGGAAGCGCGATCCAAGAGCTGAGGGTTGGGTGCCTTGCCCCGTGCTTCTAGGTGCCAGAGCCGCTTCTCTCTTCCCGGGACAGAGTGGGGCTTGCTGGGCCAATGCGTCGTCCTGAAGCAATCCCGTGGCAGGGGCTCGGCGCTTCCCCCTTCCGTTTCGGGCGAGCCTCCCAGCTCAGGGCGCCCCCAGAGAGTTTGGCCTGCAGGCCGGCGTCGCCGTCACGACCTCGCCGAGAGCCGGGTGTTCAGCTCGGTGCACTCCGAACGCGGGCTCCGGTGGGTTCGACTGAGGGCGGGCGCCCGGCTGAGGGAAGCGGCGCTGCTGTCAGAAGGCCTCCCGTGCCCTCACCACGAGTGTGTTTGCTCTGCCGTGGGTCCCGCGTCACGGGCGGGGCAGGAGCCGCTTCCGACGCCCTTGCGAAGGGCTTCGCTGAGGCCCAGGTCGGGGGCCTCCTTCTAGGACGGCCCCCGACCTGAGGCCCGGCACGCAGCCTCCCTGAGGCTTCCGCCACCCCCGCCGCGGCCAAGCTTTCTCTCTGGGCGAAAGAGGCCTGCTCGCGGAAGGGAGCTCGGCTTCAGGCTTGCTTCGCGGAGGTAAGGCTGCGGTGCTCACTCGAGGTTTCCGGGCTAAGCGTTGAGAAGGCCTCCTTCTCCGTGGAGCGACGTGTGTGTGGACGTGGACGGGGATGGCATTCCACCCTGCCTTGTTTCGCACAGGGAGGTCGGGGGCCTGGACCTCAGCGGGTCCAACCCCCGGCGAGCCAGCCAACGGCTTCCCCGTGTAGGACGTGAGGCGCCGGCCCGGGAGAGGCCGGCCCCACAGCCCGGACCCTCGTGCCTCACGAAGCGCGCCCTTCATCTCTCCTCCCCGCTTCTCTGTTCGCACTCATCTTTCCCTGGGCGGACGTTTTCCCGGCAGCACCGTGTTGCACGGAACCCAGGGAGGAGCTGTCTCCTTCGGTTGCCAGGCCCGGGCGTGTGTCGACCTTGACACCGCGCAGCCCGCTGTCGCCCCGGAGGTGCTGGCGGCACCCGCAGGTCCCTGGAGTGGAGGCCCAAGGCGGCAGCGTGTGCACGTCTTCCTCCGCGTCTGAGAGAAGGCGTTGTGCGTTCGGGGAATGGCGAGGTGAAAGGGCCCCCTCCGGGAAGCGCCATCCAAGAGCTGAGGGTTGGGTGCCTTGCCCCGTGCTTCTAGGTGCCAGAGCCGCTTCTCTCTTCCCGGGACAGAGTGGGGCTTGCTGGGCCAATGCGTCGTCCTGAAGCAATCCCGTGGCAGGGGCTCGGCGCTTCCCCCTTCCGTTTCGGGCGAGCCTCCCAGCTCAGGGCGCCCCCAGAGAGTTTGGCCTGCAGGCCGGCGTCGCCGTCACGACCTCGCCGAGAGCCGGGTGTTCAGCTCGGTGCACTCCGAACGCGGGCTCCGGTGGGTTCGACTGAGGGCGGGCGCCCGGCTGAGGGAAGCGGCGCTGCTGTCAGAAGGCCTCCCGTGCCCTCACCACGAGTGTGTTTGCTCTGCCGTGGGTCCCGCGTCACGGGCGGGGCAGGAGCCGCTTCCGACGCCCTTGCGAAGGGCTTCGCTGAGGCCCAGGTCGGGGGCCTCCTTCTAGGACGGCCCCCGACCTGAGGCCCGGCACGCAGCCTCCCTGAGGCTTCCGCCACCCCCGCCGCGGCCAAGCTTTCTCTCTGGGCGAAAGAGGCCTGCTCGCGGAAGGGAGCTCGGCTTCAGGCTTGCTTCGCGGAGGTAAGGCTGCGGTGCTCACTCGAGGTTTCCGGGCTAAGCGTTGAGAAGGCCTCCTTCTCCGTGGAGCGACGTGTGTGTGGACGTGGACGGGGATGGCATTCCACCCTGCCTTGTTTCGCACAGGGAGGTCGGGGGCCTGGACCTCAGCGGGTCCAACCCCCGGCGAGCCAGCCAACGGCTTCCCCGTGTAGGACGTGAGGCGCCGGCCCGGGAGAGGCCGGCCCCACAGCCCGGACCCTCGTGCCTCACGAAGCGCGCCCTTCATCTCTCCTCCCCGCTTCTCTGTTCGCACTCATCTTTCCCTGGGCGGACGTTTTCCCGGCAGCACCGTGTTGCACGGAACCCAGGGAGGAGCTGTCTCCTTCGGTTGCCAGGCCCGGGCGTGTGTCGACCTTGACACCGCGCAGCCCGCTGTCGCCCCGGAGGTGCTGGCGGCACCCGCAGGTCCCTGGAGTGGAGGCCCAAGGCGGCAGCGTGTGCACGTCTTCCTCCGCGTCTGAGAGAAGGCGTTGTGCGTTCGGGGAATGGCGAGGTGAAAGGGCCCCCTCCGGGAAGCGCCATCCAAGAGCTGAGGGTTGGGTGCCTTGCCCCGTGCTTCTAGGTGCCAGAGCCGCTTCTCTCTTCCCGGGACAGAGTGGGGCTTGCTGGGCCAATGCGTCGTCCTGAAGCAATCCCGTGGCAGGGGCTCGGCGCTTCCCCCTTCCGTTTCGGGCGAGCCTCCCAGCTCAGGGCGCCCCCAGAGAGTTTGGCCTGCAGGCCGGCGTCGCCGTCACGACCTCGCCGAGAGCCGGGTGTTCAGCTCGGTGCACTCCGAACGCGGGCTCCGGTGGGTTCGACTGAGGGCGGGCGCCCGGCTGAGGGAAGCGGCGCTGCTGTCAGAAGGCCTCCCGTGCCCTCACCACGAGTGTGTTTGCTCTGCCGTGGGTCCCGCGTCACGGGCGGGGCAGGAGCCGCTTCCGACGCCCTTGCGAAGGGCTTCGCTGAGGCCCAGGTCGGGGGCCTCCTTCTAGGACGGCCCCCGACCTGAGGCCCGGCACGCAGCCTCCCTGAGGCTTCCGCCACCCCCGCCGCGGCCAAGCTTTCTCTCTGGGCGAAAGAGGCCTGCTCGCGGAAGGGAGCTCGGCTTCAGGCTTGCTTCGCGGAGGTAAGGCTGCGGTGCTCACTCGAGGTTTCCGGGCTAAGCGTTGAGAAGGCCTCCTTCTCCGTGGAGCGACGTGTGTGTGGACGTGGACGGGGATGGCATTCCACCCTGCCTTGTTTCGCACAGGGAGGTCGGGGGCCTGGACCTCAGCGGGTCCAACCCCCGGCGAGCCAGCCAACGGCTTCCCCGTGTAGGACGTGAGGCGCCGGCCCGGGAGAGGCCGGCCCCACAGCCCGGACCCTCGTGCCTCACGAAGCGCGCCCTTCATCTCTCCTCCCCGCTTCTCTGTTCGCACTCATCTTTCCCTGGGCGGACGTTTTCCCGGCAGCACCGTGTTGCACGGAACCCAGGGAGGAGCTGTCTCCTTCGGTTGCCAGGCCCGGGCGTGTGTCGACCTTGACACCGCGCAGCCCGCTGTCGCCCCGGAGGTGCTGGCGGCACCCGCAGGTCCCTGGAGTGGAGGCCCAAGGCGGCAGCGTGTGCACGTCTTCCTCCGCGTCTGAGAGAAGGCGTTGTGCGTTCGGGGAATGGCGAGGTGAAAGGGCCCCCTCCGGGAAGCGCCATCCAAGAGCTGAGGGTTGGGTGCCTTGCCCCGTGCTTCTAGGTGCCAGAGCCGCTTCTCTCTTCCCGGGACAGAGTGGGGCTTGCTGGGCCAATGCGTCGTCCTGAAGCAATCCCGTGGCAGGGGCTCGGCGCTTCCCCCTTCCGTTTCGGGCGAGCCTCCCAGCTCAGGGCGCCCCCAGAGAGTTTGGCCTGCAGGCCGGCGTCGCCGTCACGACCTCGCCGAGAGCCGGGTGTTCAGCTCGGTGCACTCCGAACGCGGGCTCCGGTGGGTTCGACTGAGGGCGGGCGCCCGGCTGAGGGAAGCGGCGCTGCTGTCAGAAGGCCTCCCGTGCCCTCACCACGAGTGTGTTTGCTCTGCCGTGGGTCCCGCGTCACGGGCGGGGCAGGAGCCGCTTCCGACGCCCTTGCGAAGGGCTTCGCTGAGGCCCAGGTCGGGGGCCTCCTTCTAGGACGGCCCCCGACCTGAGGCCCGGCACGCAGCCTCCCTGAGGCTTCCGCCACCCCCGCCGCGGCCAAGCTTTCTCTCTGGGCGAAAGAGGCCTGCTCGCGGAAGGGAGCTCGGCTTCAGGCTTGCTTCGCGGAGGTAAGGCTGCGGTGCTCACTCGAGGTTTCCGGGCTAAGCGTTGAGAAGGCCTCCTTCTCCGTGGAGCGACGTGTGTGTGGACGTGGACGGGGATGGCATTCCACCCTGCCTTGTTTCGCACAGGGAGGTCGGGGGCCTGGACCTCAGCGGGTCCAACCCCCGGCGAGCCAGCCAACGGCTTCCCCGTGTAGGACGTGAGGCGCCGGCCCGGGAGAGGCCGGCCCCACAGCCCGGACCCTCGTGCCTCACGAAGCGCGCCCTTCATCTCTCCTCCCCGCTTCTCTGTTCGCACTCATCTTTCCCTGGGCGGACGTTTTCCCGGCAGCACCGTGTTGCACGGAACCCAGGGAGGAGCTGTCTCCTTCGGTTGCCAGGCCCGGGCGTGTGTCGACCTTGACACCGCGCAGCCCGCTGTCGCCCCGGAGGTGCTGGCGGCACCCGCAGGTCCCTGGAGTGGAGGCCCAAGGCGGCAGCGTGTGCACGTCTTCCTCCGCGTCTGAGAGAAGGCGTTGTGCGTTCGGGGAATGGCGAGGTGAAAGGGCCCCCTCCGGGAAGCGCCATCCAAGAGCTGAGGGTTGGGTGCCTTGCCCCGTGCTTCTAGGTGCCAGAGCCGCTTCTCTCTTCCCGGGACAGAGTGGGGCTTGCTGGGCCAATGCGTCGTCCTGAAGCAATCCCGTGGCAGGGGCTCGGCGCTTCCCCCTTCCGTTTCGGGCGAGCCTCCCAGCTCAGGGCGCCCCCAGAGAGTTTGGCCTGCAGGCCGGCGTCGCCGTCACGACCTCGCCGAGAGCCGGGTGTTCAGCTCGGTGCACTCCGAACGCGGGCTCCGGTGGGTTCGACTGAGGGCGGGCGCCCGGCTGAGGGAAGCGGCGCTGCTGTCAGAAGGCCTCCCGTGCCCTCACCACGAGTGTGTTTGCTCTGCCGTGGGTCCCGCGTCACGGGCGGGGCAGGAGCCGCTTCCGACGCCCTTGCGAAGGGCTTCGCTGAGGCCCAGGTCGGGGGCCTCCTTCTAGGACGGCCCCCGACCTGAGGCCCGGCACGCAGCCTCCCTGAGGCTTCCGCCACCCCCGCCGCGGCCAAGCTTTCTCTCTGGGCGAAAGAGGCCTGCTCGCGGAAGGGAGCTCGGCTTCAGGCTTGCTTCGCGGAGGTAAGGCTGCGGTGCTCACTCGAGGTTTCCGGGCTAAGCGTTGAGAAGGCCTCCTTCTCCGTGGAGCGACGTGTGTGTGGACGTGGACGGGGATGGCATTCCACCCTGCCTTGTTTCGCACAGGGAGGTCGGGGGCCTGGACCTCAGCGGGTCCAACCCCCGGCGAGCCAGCCAACGGCTTCCCCGTGTAGGACGTGAGGCGCCGGCCCGGGAGAGGCCGGCCCCACAGCCCGGACCCTCGTGCCTCACGAAGCGCGCCCTTCATCTCTCCTCCCCGCTTCTCTGTTCGCACTCATCTTTCCCTGGGCGGACGTTTTCCCGGCAGCACCGTGTTGCACGGAACCCAGGGAGGAGCTGTCTCCTTCGGTTGCCAGGCCCGGGCGTGTGTCGACCTTGACACCGCGCAGCCCGCTGTCGCCCCGGAGGTGCTGGCGGCACCCGCAGGTCCCTGGAGTGGAGGCCCAAGGCGGCAGCGTGTGCACGTCTTCCTCCGCGTCTGAGAGAAGGCGTTGTGCGTTCGGGGAATGGCGAGGTGAAAGGGCCCCCTCCGGGAAGCGCCATCCAAGAGCTGAGGGTTGGGTGCCTTGCCCCGTGCTTCTAGGTGCCAGAGCCGCTTCTCTCTTCCCGGGACAGAGTGGGGCTTGCTGGGCCAATGCGTCGTCCTGAAGCAATCCCGTGGCAGGGGCTCGGCGCTTCCCCCTTCCGTTTCGGGCGAGCCTCCCAGCTCAGGGCGCCCCCAGAGAGTTTGGCCTGCAGGCCGGCGTCGCCGTCACGACCTCGCCGAGAGCCGGGTGTTCAGCTCGGTGCACTCCGAACGCGGGCTCCGGTGGGTTCGACTGAGGGCGGGCGCCCGGCTGAGGGAAGCGGCGCTGCTGTCAGAAGGCCTCCCGTGCCCTCACCACGAGTGTGTTTGCTCTGCCGTGGGTCCCGCGTCACGGGCGGGGCAGGAGCCGCTTCCGACGCCCTTGCGAAGGGCTTCGCTGAGGCCCAGGTCGGGGGCCTCCTTCTAGGACGGCCCCCGACCTGAGGCCCGGCACGCAGCCTCCCTGAGGCTTCCGCCACCCCCGCCGCGGCCAAGCTTTCTCTCTGGGCGAAAGAGGCCTGCTCGCGGAAGGGAGCTCGGCTTCAGGCTTGCTTCGCGGAGGTAAGGCTGCGGTGCTCACTCGAGGTTTCCGGGCTAAGCGTTGAGAAGGCCTCCTTCTCCGTGGAGCGACGTGTGTGTGGACGTGGACGGGGATGGCATTCCACCCTGCCTTGTTTCGCACAGGGAGGTCGGGGGCCTGGACCTCAGCGGGTCCAACCCCCGGCGAGCCAGCCAACGGCTTCCCCGTGTAGGACGTGAGGCGCCGGCCCGGGAGAGGCCGGCCCCACAGCCCGGACCCTCGTGCCTCACGAAGCGCGCCCTTCATCTCTCCTCCCCGCTTCTCTGTTCGCACTCATCTTTCCCTGGGCGGACGTTTTCCCGGCAGCACCGTGTTGCACGGAACCCAGGGAGGAGCTGTCTCCTTCGGTTGCCAGGCCCGGGCGTGTGTCGACCTTGACACCGCGCAGCCCGCTGTCGCCCCGGAGGTGCTGGCGGCACCCGCAGGTCCCTGGAGTGGAGGCCCAAGGCGGCAGCGTGTGCACGTCTTCCTCCGCGTCTGAGAGAAGGCGTTGTGCGTTCGGGGAATGGCGAGGTGAAAGGGCCCCCTCCGGGAAGCGCCATCCAAGAGCTGAGGGTTGGGTGCCTTGCCCCGTGCTTCTAGGTGCCAGAGCCGCTTCTCTCTTCCCGGGACAGAGTGGGGCTTGCTGGGCCAATGCGTCGTCCTGAAGCAATCCCGTGGCAGGGGCTCGGCGCTTCCCCCTTCCGTTTCGGGCGAGCCTCCCAGCTCAGGGCGCCCCCAGAGAGTTTGGCCTGCAGGCCGGCGTCGCCGTCACGACCTCGCCGAGAGCCGGGTGTTCAGCTCGGTGCACTCCGAACGCGGGCTCCGGTGGGTTCGACTGAGGGCGGGCGCCCGGCTGAGGGAAGCGGCGCTGCTGTCAGAAGGCCTCCCGTGCCCTCACCACGAGTGTGTTTGCTCTGCCGTGGGTCCCGCGTCACGGGCGGGGCAGGAGCCGCTTCCGACGCCCTTGCGAAGGGCTTCGCTGAGGCCCAGGTCGGGGGCCTCCTTCTAGGACGGCCCCCGACCTGAGGCCCGGCACGCAGCCTCCCTGAGGCTTCCGCCACCCCCGCCGCGGCCAAGCTTTCTCTCTGGGCGAAAGAGGCCTGCTCGCGGAAGGGAGCTCGGCTTCAGGCTTGCTTCGCGGAGGTAAGGCTGCGGTGCTCACTCGAGGTTTCCGGGCTAAGCGTTGAGAAGGCCTCCTTCTCCGTGGAGCGACGTGTGTGTGGACGTGGACGGGGATGGCATTCCACCCTGCCTTGTTTCGCACAGGGAGGTCGGGGGCCTGGACCTCAGCGGGTCCAACCCCCGGCGAGCCAGCCAACGGCTTCCCCGTGTAGGACGTGAGGCGCCGGCCCGGGAGAGGCCGGCCCCACAGCCCGGACCCTCGTGCCTCACGAAGCGCGCCCTTCATCTCTCCTCCCCGCTTCTCTGTTCGCACTCATCTTTCCCTGGGCGGACGTTTTCCCGGCAGCACCGTGTTGCACGGAACCCAGGGAGGAGCTGTCTGCTTCGGTTGCCAGGCCCGGGCGTGTGTCGACCTTGACACCGCGCAGCCCGCTGTCGCCCCGGAGGTGCTGGCGGCACCCGCAGGTCCCTGGAGTGGAGGCCCAAGGCGGCAGCGTGTGCACGTCTTCCTCCGCGTCTGAGAGAAGGCGTTGTGCGTTCGGGGAATGGCGAGGTGAAAGGGCCCCCTCCGGGAAGCGCCATCCAAGAGCTGAGGGTTGGGTGCCTTGCCCCGTGCTTCTAGGTGCCAGAGCCGCTTCTCTCTTCCCGGGACAGAGTGGGGCTTGCTGGGCCAATGCGTCGTCCTGAAGCAATCCCGTGGCAGGGGCTCGGCGCTTCCCCCTTCCGTTTCGGGCGAGCCTCCCAGCTCAGGGCGCCCCCAGAGAGTTTGGCCTGCAGGCCGGCGTCGCCGTCACGACCTCGCCGAGAGCCGGGTGTTCAGCTCGGTGCACTCCGAACGCGGGCTCCGGTGGGTTCGACTGAGGGCGGGCGCCCGGCTGAGGGAAGCGGCGCTGCTGTCAGAAGGCCTCCCGTGCCCTCACCACGAGTGTGTTTGCTCCTCCGTGGGTCCCGCGTCACGGGCGGGGCAGGAGCCGCTTCCGACGCCCTTGCGAAGGGCTTCGCTGAGGCCCAGGTCGGGGGCCTCCTTCTAGGACGGCCCCCGACCTGAGGCCCGGCACGCAGCCTCCCTGAGGCTTCCGCCACCCCCGCCGCGGCCAAGCTTTCTCTCTGGGCGAAAGAGGCCTGCTCGCGGAAGGGAGCTCGGCTTCAGGCTTGCTTCGCGGAGGTAAGGCTGCGGTGCTCACTCGAGGTTTCCGGGCTAAGCGTTGAGAAGGCCTCCTTCTCCGTGGAGCGACGTGTGTGTGGACGTGGACGGGGATGGCATTCCACCCTGCCTTGTTTCGCACAGGGAGGTCGGGGGCCTGGACCTCAGCGGGTCCAACCCCCGGCGAGCCAGCCAACGGCTTCCCCGTGTAGGACGTGAGGCGCCGGCCCGGGAGAGGCCGGCCCCACAGCCCGGACCCTCGTGCCTCACGAAGCGCGCCCTTCATCTCTCCTCCCCGCTTCTCTGTTCGCACTCATCTTTCCCTGGGCGGACGTTTTCCCGGCAGCACCGTGTTGCACGGAACCCAGGGAGGAGCTGTCTCCTTCGGTTGCCAGGCCCGGGCGTGTGTCGACCTTGACACCGCGCAGCCCGCTGTCGCCCCGGAGGTGCTGGCGGCACCCGCAGGTCCCTGGAGTGGAGGCCCAAGGCGGCAGCGTGTGCACGTCTTCCTCCGCGTCTGAGAGAAGGCGTTGTGCGTTCGGGGAATGGCGAGGTGAAAGGGCCCCCTCCGGGAAGCGCCATCCAAGAGCTGAGGGTTGGGTGCCTTGCCCCGTGCTTCTAGGTGCCAGAGCCGCTTCTCTCTTCCCGGGACAGAGTGGGGCTTGCTGGGCCAATGCGTCGTCCTGAAGCAATCCCGTGGCAGGGGCTCGGCGCTTCCCCCTTCCGTTTCGGGCGAGCCTCCCAGCTCAGGGCGCCCCCAGAGAGTTTGGCCTGCAGGCCGGCGTCGCCGTCACGACCTCGCCGAGAGCCGGGTGTTCAGCTCGGTGCACTCCGAACGCGGGCTCCGGTGGGTTCGACTGAGGGCGGGCGCCCGGCTGAGGGAAGCGGCGCTGCTGTCAGAAGGCCTCCCGTGCCCTCACCACGAGTGTGTTTGCTCTGCCGTGGGTCCCGCGTCACGGGCGGGGCAGGAGCCGCTTCCGACGCCCTTGCGAAGGGCTTCGCTGAGGCCCAGGTCGGGGGCCTCCTTCTAGGACGGCCCCCGACCTGAGGCCCGGCACGCAGCCTCCCTGAGGCTTCCGCCACCCCCGCCGCGGCCAAGCTTTCTCTCTGGGCGAAAGAGGCCTGCTCGCGGAAGGGAGCTCGGCTTCAGGCTTGCTTCGCGGAGGTAAGGCTGCGGTGCTCACTCGAGGTTTCCGGGCTAAGCGTTGAGAAGGCCTCCTTCTCCGTGGAGCGACGTGTGTGTGGACGTGGACGGGGATGGCATTCCACCCTGCCTTGTTTCGCACAGGGAGGTCGGGGGCCTGGACCTCAGCGGGTCCAACCCCCGGCGAGCCAGCCAACGGCTTCCCCGTGTAGGACGTGAGGCGCCGGCCCGGGAGAGGCCGGCCCCACAGCCCGGACCCTCGTGCCTCACGAAGCGCGCCCTTCATCTCTCCTCCCCGCTTCTCTGTTCGCACTCATCTTTCCCTGGGCGGACGTTTTCCCGGCAGCACCGTGTTGCACGGAACCCAGGGAGGAGCTGTCTCCTTCGGTTGCCAGGCCCGGGCGTGTGTCGACCTTGACACCGCGCAGCCCGCTGTCGCCCCGGAGGTGCTGGCGGCACCCGCAGGTCCCTGGAGTGGAGGCCCAAGGCGGCAGCGTGTGCACGTCTTCCTCCGCGTCTGAGAGAAGGCGTTGTGCGTTCGGGGAATGGCGAGGTGAAAGGGCCCCCTCCGGGAAGCGCCATCCAAGAGCTGAGGGTTGGGTGCCTTGCCCCGTGCTTCTAGGTGCCAGAGCCGCTTCTCTCTTCCCGGGACAGAGTGGGGCTTGCTGGGCCAATGCGTCGTCCTGAAGCAATCCCGTGGCAGGGGCTCGGCGCTTCCCCCTTCCGTTTCGGGCGAGCCTCCCAGCTCAGGGCGCCCCCAGAGAGTTTGGCCTGCAGGCCGGCGTCGCCGTCACGACCTCGCCGAGAGCCGGGTGTTCAGCTCGGTGCACTCCGAACGCGGGCTCCGGTGGGTTCGACTGAGGGCGGGCGCCCGGCTGAGGGAAGCGGCGCTGCTGTCAGAAGGCCTCCCGTGCCCTCACCACGAGTGTGTTTGCTCTGCCGTGGGTCCCGCGTCACGGGCGGGGCAGGAGCCGCTTCCGACGCCCTTGCGAAGGGCTTCGCTGAGGCCCAGGTCGGGGGCCTCCTTCTAGGACGGCCCCCGACCTGAGGCCCGGCACGCAGCCTCCCTGAGGCTTCCGCCACCCCCGCCGCGGCCAAGCTTTCTCTCTGGGCGAAAGAGGCCTGCTCGCGGAAGGGAGCTCGGCTTCAGGCTTGCTTCGCGGAGGTAAGGCTGCGGTGCTCACTCGAGGTTTCCGGGCTAAGCGTTGAGAAGGCCTCCTTCTCCGTGGAGCGACGTGTGTGTGGACGTGGACGGGGATGGCATTCCACCCTGCCTTGTTTCGCACAGGGAGGTCGGGGGCCTGGACCTCAGCGGGTCCAACCCCCGGCGAGCCAGCCAACGGCTTCCCCGTGTAGGACGTGAGGCGCCGGCCCGGGAGAGGCCGGCCCCACAGCCCGGACCCTCGTGCCTCACGAAGCGCGCCCTTCATCTCTCCTCCCCGCTTCTCTGTTCGCACTCATCTTTCCCTGGGCGGACGTTTTCCCGGCAGCACCGTGTTGCACGGAACCCAGGGAGGAGCTGTCTCCTTCGGTTGCCAGGCCCGGGCGTGTGTCGACCTTGACACCGCGCAGCCCGCTGTCGCCCCGGAGGTGCTGGCGGCACCCGCAGGTCCCTGGAGTGGAGGCCCAAGGCGGCAGCGTGTGCACGTCTTCCTCCGCGTCTGAGAGAAGGCGTTGTGCGTTCGGGGAATGGCGAGGTGAAAGGGCCCCCTCCGGGAAGCGCCATCCAAGAGCTGACGGTTGGGTGCCTTGCCCCGTGCTTCTAGGTGCCAGAGCCGCTTCTCTCTTCCCGGGACAGAGTGGGGCTTGCTGGGCCAATGCGTCGTCCTGAAGCAATCCCGTGGCAGGGGCTCGGCGCTTCCCCCTTCCGTTTCGGGCGAGCCTCCCAGCTCAGGGCGCCCCCAGAGAGTTTGGCCTGCAGGCCGGCGTCGCCGTCACGACCTCGCCGAGAGCCGGGTGTTCAGCTCGGTGCACTCCGAACGCGGGCTCCGGTGGGTTCGACTGAGGGCGGGCGCCCGGCTGAGGGAAGCGGCGCTGCTGTCAGAAGGCCTCCCGTGCCCTCACCACGAGTGTGTTTGCTCTGCCGTGGGTCCCGCGTCACGGTCGGGGCAGGAGCCGCTTCCGACGCCCTTGCGAAGGGCTTCGCTGAGGCCCAGGTCGGGGGCCTCCTTCTAGGACGGCCCCCGACCTGAGGCCCGGCACGCAGCCTCCCTGAGGCTTCCGCCACCCCCGCCGCGGCCAAGCTTTCTCTCTGGGCGAAAGAGGCCTGCTCGCGGAAGGGAGCTCGGCTTCAGGCTTGCTTCGCGGAGGTAAGGCTGCGGTGCTCACTCGAGGTTTCCGGGCTAAGCGTTGAGAAGGCCTCCTTCTCCGTGGAGCGACGTGTGTGTGGACGTGGACGGGGATGGCATTCCACCCTGCCTTGTTTCGCACAGGGAGGTCGGGGGCCTGGACCTCAGCGGGTCCAACCCCCGGCGAGCCAGCCAACGGCTTCCCCGTGTAGGACGTGAGGCGCCGGCCCGGGAGAGGCCGGCCCCACAGCCCGGACCCTCGTGCCTCACGAAGCGCGCCCTTCATCTCTCCTCCCCGCTTCTCTGTTCGCACTCATCTTTCCCTGGGCGGACGTTTTCCCGGCAGCACCGTGTTGCACGGAACCCAGGGAGGAGCTGTCTGCTTCGGTTGCCAGGCCCGGGCGTGTGTCGACCTTGACACCGCGCAGCCCGCTGTCGCCCCGGAGGTGCTGGCGGCACCCGCAGGTCCCTGGAGTGGAGGCCCAAGGCGGCAGCGTGTGCACGTCTTCCTCCGCGTCTGAGAGAAGGCGTTGTGCGTTCGGGGAATGGCGAGGTGAAAGGGCCCCCTCCGGGAAGCGCCATCCAAGAGCTGAGGGTTGGGTGCCTTGCCCCGTGCTTCTAGGTGCCAGAGCCGCTTCTCTCTTCCCGGGACAGAGTGGGGCTTGCTGGGCCAATGCGTCGTCCTGAAGCAATCCCGTGGCAGGGGCTCGGCGCTTCCCCCTTCCGTTTCGGGCGAGCCTCCCAGCTCAGGGCGCCCCCAGAGAGTTTGGCCTGCAGGCCGGCGTCGCCGTCACGACCTCGCCGAGAGCCGGGTGTTCAGCTCGGTGCACTCCGAACGCGGGCTCCGGTGGGTTCGACTGAGGGCGGGCGCCCGGCTGAGGGAAGCGGCGCTGCTGTCAGAAGGCCTCCCGTGCCCTCACCACGAGTGTGTTTGCTCTGCCGTGGGTCCCGCGTCACGGTCGGGGCAGGAGCCGCTTCCGACGCCCTTGCGAAGGGCTTCGCTGAGGCCCAGGTCGGGGGCCTCCTTCTAGGACGGCCCCCGACCTGAGGCCCGGCACGCAGCCTCCCTGAGGCTTCCGCCACCCCCGCCGCGGCCAAGCTTTCTCTCTGGGCGAAAGAGGCCTGCTCGCGGAAGGGAGCTCGGCTTCAGGCTTGCTTCGCGGAGGTAAGGCTGCGGTGCTCACTCGAGGTTTCCGGGCTAAGCGTTGAGAAGGCCTCCTTCTCCGTGGAGCGACGTGTGTGTGGACGTGGACGGGGATGGCATTCCACCCTGCCTTGTTTCGCACAGGGAGGTCGGGGGCCTGGACCTCAGCGGGTCCAACCCCCGGCGAGCCAGCCAACGGCTTCCCCGTGTAGGACGTGAGGCGCCGGCCCGGGAGAGGCCGGCCCCACAGCCCGGACCCTCGTGCCTCACGAAGCGCGCCCTTCATCTCTCCTCCCCGCTTCTCTGTTCGCACTCATCTTTCCCTGGGCGGACGTTTTCCCGGCAGCACCGTGTTGCACGGAACCCAGGGAGGAGCTGTCTGCTTCGGTTGCCAGGCCCGGGCGTGTGTCGACCTTGACACCGCGCAGCCCGCTGTCGCCCCGGAGGTGCTGGCGGCACCCGCAGGTCCCTGGAGTGGAGGCCCAAGGCGGCAGCGTGTGCACGTCTTCCTCCGCGTCTGAGAGAAGGCGTTGTGCGTTCGGGGAATGGCGAGGTGAAAGGGCCCCCTCCGGGAAGCGCCATCCAAGAGCTGAGGGTTGGGTGCCTTGCCCCGTGCTTCTAGGTGCCAGAGCCGCTTCTCTCTTCCCGGGACAGAGTGGGGCTTGCTGGGCCAATGCGTCGTCCTGAAGCAATCCCGTGGCAGGGGCTCGGCGCTTCCCCCTTCCGTTTCGGGCGAGCCTCCCAGCTCAGGGCGCCCCCAGAGAGTTTGGCCTGCAGGCCGGCGTCGCCGTCACGACCTCGCCGAGAGCCGGGTGTTCAGCTCGGTGCACTCCGAACGCGGGCTCCGGTGGGTTCGACTGAGGGCGGGCGCCCGGCTGAGGGAAGCGGCGCTGCTGTCAGAAGGCCTCCCGTGCCCTCACCACGAGTGTGTTTGCTCTGCCGTGGGTCCCGCGTCACGGGCGGGGCAGGAGCCGCTTCCGACGCCCTTGCGAAGGGCTTCGCTGAGGCCCAGGTCGGGGGCCTCCTTCTAGGACGGCCCCCGACCTGAGGCCCGGCACGCAGCCTCCCTGAGGCTTCCGCCACCCCCGCCGCGGCCAAGCTTTCTCTCTGGGCGAAAGAGGCCTGCTCGCGGAAGGGAGCTCGGCTTCAGGCTTGCTTCGCGGAGGTAAGGCTGCGGTGCTCACTCGAGGTTTCCGGGCTAAGCGTTGAGAAGGCCTCCTTCTCCGTGGAGCGACGTGTGTGTGGACGTGGACGGGGATGGCATTCCACCCTGCCTTGTTTCGCACAGGGAGGTCGGGGGCCTGGACCTCAGCGGGTCCAACCCCCGGCGAGCCAGCCAACGGCTTCCCCGTGTAGGACGTGAGGCGCCGGCCCGGGAGAGGCCGGCCCCACAGCCCGGACCCTCGTGCCTCACGAAGCGCGCCCTTCATCTCTCCTCCCCGCTTCTCTGTTCGCACTCATCTTTCCCTGGGCGGACGTTTTCCCGGCAGCACCGTGTTGCACGGAACCCAGGGAGGAGCTGTCTCCTTCGGTTGCCAGGCCCGGGCGTGTGTCGACCTTGACACCGCGCAGCCCGCTGTCGCCCCGGAGGTGCTGGCGGCACCCGCAGGTCCCTGGAGTGGAGGCCCAAGGCGGCAGCGTGTGCACGTCTTCCTCCGCGTCTGAGAGAAGGCGTTGTGCGTTCGGGGAATGGCGAGGTGAAAGGGCCCCCTCCGGGAAGCGCCATCCAAGAGCTGAGGGTTGGGTGCCTTGCCCCGTGCTTCTAGGTGCCAGAGCCGCTTCTCTCTTCCCGGGACAGAGTGGGGCTTGCTGGGCCAATGCGTCGTCCTGAAGCAATCCCGTGGCAGGGGCTCGGCGCTTCCCCCTTCCGTTTCGGGCGAGCCTCCCAGCTCAGGGCGCCCCCAGAGAGTTTGGCCTGCAGGCCGGCGTCGCCGTCACGACCTCGCCGAGAGCCGGGTGTTCAGCTCGGTGCACTCCGAACGCGGGCTCCGGTGGGTTCGACTGAGGGCGGGCGCCCGGCTGAGGGAAGCGGCGCTGCTGTCAGAAGGCCTCCCGTGCCCTCACCACGAGTGTGTTTGCTCTGCCGTGGGTCCCGCGTCACGGGCGGGGCAGGAGCCGCTTCCGACGCCCTTGCGAAGGGCTTCGCTGAGGCCCAGGTCGGGGGCCTCCTTCTAGGACGGCCCCCGACCTGAGGCCCGGCACGCAGCCTCCCTGAGGCTTCCGCCACCCCCGCCGCGGCCAAGCTTTCTCTCTGGGCGAAAGAGGCCTGCTCGCGGAAGGGAGCTCGGCTTCAGGCTTGCTTCGCGGAGGTAAGGCTGCGGTGCTCACTCGAGGTTTCCGGGCTAAGCGTTGAGAAGGCCTCCTTCTCCGTGGAGCGACGTGTGTGTGGACGTGGACGGGGATGGCATTCCACCCTGCCTTGTTTCGCACAGGGAGGTCGGGGGCCTGGACCTCAGCGGGTCCAACCCCCGGCGAGCCAGCCAACGGCTTCCCCGTGTAGGACGTGAGGCGCCGGCCCGGGAGAGGCCGGCCCCACAGCCCGGACCCTCGTGCCTCACGAAGCGCGCCCTTCATCTCTCCTCCCCGCTTCTCTGTTCGCACTCATCTTTCCCTGGGCGGACGTTTTCCCGGCAGCACCGTGTTGCACGGAACCCAGGGAGGAGCTGTCTCCTTCGGTTGCCAGGCCCGGGCGTGTGTCGACCTTGACACCGCGCAGCCCGCTGTCGCCCCGGAGGTGCTGGCGGCACCCGCAGGTCCCTGGAGTGGAGGCCCAAGGCGGCAGCGTGTGCACGTCTTCCTCCGCGTCTGAGAGAAGGCGTTGTGCGTTCGGGGAATGGCGAGGTGAAAGGGCCCCCTCCGGGAAGCGCCATCCAAGAGCTGAGGGTTGGGTGCCTTGCCCCGTGCTTCTAGGTGCCAGAGCCGCTTCTCTCTTCCCGGGACAGAGTGGGGCTTGCTGGGCCAATGCGTCGTCCTGAAGCAATCCCGTGGCAGGGGCTCGGCGCTTCCCCCTTCCGTTTCGGGCGAGCCTCCCAGCTCAGGGCGCCCCCAGAGAGTTTGGCCTGCAGGCCGGCGTCGCCGTCACGACCTCGCCGAGAGCCGGGTGTTCAGCTCGGTGCACTCCGAACGCGGGCTCCGGTGGGTTCGACTGAGGGCGGGCGCCCGGCTGAGGGAAGCGGCGCTGCTGTCAGAAGGCCTCCCGTGCCCTCACCACGAGTGTGTTTGCTCTGCCGTGGGTCCCGCGTCACGGGCGGGGCAGGAGCCGCTTCCGACGCCCTTGCGAAGGGCTTCGCTGAGGCCCAGGTCGGGGGCCTCCTTCTAGGACGGCCCCCGACCTGAGGCCCGGCACGCAGCCTCCCTGAGGCTTCCGCCACCCCCGCCGCGGCCAAGCTTTCTCTCTGGGCGAAAGAGGCCTGCTCGCGGAAGGGAGCTCGGCTTCAGGCTTGCTTCGCGGAGGTAAGGCTGCGGTGCTCACTCGAGGTTTCCGGGCTAAGCGTTGAGAAGGCCTCCTTCTCCGTGGAGCGACGTGTGTGTGGACGTGGACGGGGATGGCATTCCACCCTGCCTTGTTTCGCACAGGGAGGTCGGGGGCCTGGACCTCAGCGGGTCCAACCCCCGGCGAGCCAGCCAACGGCTTCCCCGTGTAGGACGTGAGGCGCCGGCCCGGGAGAGGCCGGCCCCACAGCCCGGACCCTCGTGCCTCACGAAGCGCGCCCTTCATCTCTCCTCCCCGCTTCTCTGTTCGCACTCATCTTTCCCTGGGCGGACGTTTTCCCGGCAGCACCGTGTTGCACGGAACCCAGGGAGGAGCTGTCTCCTTCGGTTGCCAGGCCCGGGCGTGTGTCGACCTTGACACCGCGCAGCCCGCTGTCGCCCCGGAGGTGCTGGCGGCACCCGCAGGTCCCTGGAGTGGAGGCCCAAGGCGGCAGCGTGTGCACGTCTTCCTCCGCGTCTGAGAGAAGGCGTTGTGCGTTCGGGGAATGGCGAGGTGAAAGGGCCCCCTCCGGGAAGCGCCATCCAAGAGCTGAGGGTTGGGTGCCTTGCCCCGTGCTTCTAGGTGCCAGAGCCGCTTCTCTCTTCCCGGGACAGAGTGGGGCTTGCTGGGCCAATGCGTCGTCCTGAAGCAATCCCGTGGCAGGGGCTCGGCGCTTCCCCCTTCCGTTTCGGGCGAGCCTCCCAGCTCAGGGCGCCCCCAGAGAGTTTGGCCTGCAGGCCGGCGTCGCCGTCACGACCTCGCCGAGAGCCGGGTGTTCAGCTCGGTGCACTCCGAACGCGGGCTCCGGTGGGTTCGACTGAGGGCGGGCGCCCGGCTGAGGGAAGCGGCGCTGCTGTCAGAAGGCCTCCCGTGCCCTCACCACGAGTGTGTTTGCTCTGCCGTGGGTCCCGCGTCACGGGCGGGGCAGGAGCCGCTTCCGACGCCCTTGCGAAGGGCTTCGCTGAGGCCCAGGTCGGGGGCCTCCTTCTAGGACGGCCCCCGACCTGAGGCCCGGCACGCAGCCTCCCTGAGGCTTCCGCCACCCCCGCCGCGGCCAAGCTTTCTCTCTGGGCGAAAGAGGCCTGCTCGCGGAAGGGAGCTCGGCTTCAGGCTTGCTTCGCGGAGGTAAGGCTGCGGTGCTCACTCGAGGTTTCCGGGCTAAGCGTTGAGAAGGCCTCCTTCTCCGTGGAGCGACGTGTGTGTGGACGTGGACGGGGATGGCATTCCACCCTGCCTTGTTTCGCACAGGGAGGTCGGGGGCCTGGACCTCAGCGGGTCCAACCCCCGGCGAGCCAGCCAACGGCTTCCCCGTGTAGGACGTGAGGCGCCGGCCCGGGAGAGGCCGGCCCCACAGCCCGGACCCTCGTGCCTCACGAAGCGCGCCCTTCATCTCTCCTCCCCGCTTCTCTGTTCGCACTCATCTTTCCCTGGGCGGACGTTTTCCCGGCAGCACCGTGTTGCACGGAACCCAGGGAGGAGCTGTCTCCTTCGGTTGCCAGGCCCGGGCGTGTGTCGACCTTGACACCGCGCAGCCCGCTGTCGCCCCGGAGGTGCTGGCGGCACCCGCAGGTCCCTGGAGTGGAGGCCCAAGGCGGCAGCGTGTGCACGTCTTCCTCCGCGTCTGAGAGAAGGCGTTGTGCGTTCGGGGAATGGCGAGGTGAAAGGGCCCCCTCCGGGAAGCGCGATCCAAGAGCTGAGGGTTGGGTGCCTTGCCCCGTGCTTCTAGGTGCCAGAGCCGCTTCTCTCTTCCCGGGACAGAGTGGGGCTTGCTGGGCCAATGCGTCGTCCTGAAGCAATCCCGTGGCAGGGGCTCGGCGCTTCCCCCTTCCGTTTCGGGCGAGCCTCCCAGCTCAGGGCGCCCCCAGAGAGTTTGGCCTGCAGGCCGGCGTCGCCGTCACGACCTCGCCGAGAGCCGGGTGTTCAGCTCGGTGCACTCCGAACGCGGGCTCCGGTGGGTTCGACTGAGGGCGGGCGCCCGGCTGAGGGAAGCGGCGCTGCTGTCAGAAGGCCTCCCGTGCCCTCACCACGAGTGTGTTTGCTCTGCCGTGGGTCCCGCGTCACGGGCGGGGCAGGAGCCGCTTCCGACGCCCTTGCGAAGGGCTTCGCTGAGGCCCAGGTCGGGGGCCTCCTTCTAGGACGGCCCCCGACCTGAGGCCCGGCACGCAGCCTCCCTGAGGCTTCCGCCACCCCCGCCGCGGCCAAGCTTTCTCTCTGGGCGAAAGAGGCCTGCTCGCGGAAGGGAGCTCGGCTTCAGGCTTGCTTCGCGGAGGTAAGGCTGCGGTGCTCACTCGAGGTTTCCGGGCTAAGCGTTGAGAAGGCCTCCTTCTCCGTGGAGCGACGTGTGTGTGGACGTGGACGGGGATGGCATTCCACCCTGCCTTGTTTCGCACAGGGAGGTCGGGGGCCTGGACCTCAGCGGGTCCAACCCCCGGCGAGCCAGCCAACGGCTTCCCCGTGTAGGACGTGAGGCGCCGGCCCGGGAGAGGCCGGCCCCACAGCCCGGACCCTCGTGCCTCACGAAGCGCGCCCTTCATCTCTCCTCCCCGCTTCTCTGTTCGCACTCATCTTTCCCTGGGCGGACGTTTTCCCGGCAGCACCGTGTTGCACGGAACCCAGGGAGGAGCTGTCTCCTTCGGTTGCCAGGCCCGGGCGTGTGTCGACCTTGACACCGCGCAGCCCGCTGTCGCCCCGGAGGTGCTGGCGGCACCCGCAGGTCCCTGGAGTGGAGGCCCAAGGCGGCAGCGTGTGCACGTCTTCCTCCGCGTCTGAGAGAAGGCGTTGTGCGTTCGGGGAATGGCGAGGTGAAAGGGCCCCCTCCGGGAAGCGCCATCCAAGAGCTGAGGGTTGGGTGCCTTGCCCCGTGCTTCTAGGTGCCAGAGCCGCTTCTCTCTTCCCGGGACAGAGTGGGGCTTGCTGGGCCAATGCGTCGTCCTGAAGCAATCCCGTGGCAGGGGCTCGGCGCTTCCCCCTTCCGTTTCGGGCGAGCCTCCCAGCTCAGGGCGCCCCCAGAGAGTTTGGCCTGCAGGCCGGCGTCGCCGTCACGACCTCGCCGAGAGCCGGGTGTTCAGCTCGGTGCACTCCGAACGCGGGCTCCGGTGGGTTCGACTGAGGGCGGGCGCCCGGCTGAGGGAAGCGGCGCTGCTGTCAGAAGGCCTCCCGTGCCCTCACCACGAGTGTGTTTGCTCTGCCGTGGGTCCCGCGTCACGGGCGGGGCAGGAGCCGCTTCCGACGCCCTTGCGAAGGGCTTCGCTGAGGCCCAGGTCGGGGGCCTCCTTCTAGGACGGCCCCCGACCTGAGGCCCGGCACGCAGCCTCCCTGAGGCTTCCGCCACCCCCGCCGCGGCCAAGCTTTCTCTCTGGGCGAAAGAGGCCTGCTCGCGGAAGGGAGCTCGGCTTCAGGCTTGCTTCGCGGAGGTAAGGCTGCGGTGCTCACTCGAGGTTTCCGGGCTAAGCGTTGAGAAGGCCTCCTTCTCCGTGGAGCGACGTGTGTGTGGACGTGGACGGGGATGGCATTCCACCCTGCCTTGTTTCGCACAGGGAGGTCGGGGGCCTGGACCTCAGCGGGTCCAACCCCCGGCGAGCCAGCCAACGGCTTCCCCGTGTAGGACGTGAGGCGCCGGCCCGGGAGAGGCCGGCCCCACAGCCCGGACCCTCGTGCCTCACGAAGCGCGCCCTTCATCTCTCCTCCCCGCTTCTCTGTTCGCACTCATCTTTCCCTGGGCGGACGTTTTCCCGGCAGCACCGTGTTGCACGGAACCCAGGGAGGAGCTGTCTCCTTCGGTTGCCAGGCCCGGGCGTGTGTCGACCTTGACACCGCGCAGCCCGCTGTCGCCCCGGAGGTGCTGGCGGCACCCGCAGGTCCCTGGAGTGGAGGCCCAAGGCGGCAGCGTGTGCACGTCTTCCTCCGCGTCTGAGAGAAGGCGTTGTGCGTTCGGGGAATGGCGAGGTGAAAGGGCCCCCTCCGGGAAGCGCCATCCAAGAGCTGACGGTTGGGTGCCTTGCCCCGTGCTTCTAGGTGCCAGAGCCGCTTCTCTCTTCCCGGGACAGAGTGGGGCTTGCTGGGCCAATGCGTCGTCCTGAAGCAATCCCGTGGCAGGGGCTCGGCGCTTCCCCCTTCCGTTTCGGGCGAGCCTCCCAGCTCAGGGCGCCCCCAGAGAGTTTGGCCTGCAGGCCGGCGTCGCCGTCACGACCTCGCCGAGAGCCGGGTGTTCAGCTCGGTGCACTCCGAACGCGGGCTCCGGTGGGTTCGACTGAGGGCGGGCGCCCGGCTGAGGGAAGCGGCGCTGCTGTCAGAAGGCCTCCCGTGCCCTCACCACGAGTGTGTTTGCTCTGCCGTGGGTCCCGCGTCACGGTCGGGGCAGGAGCCGCTTCCGACGCCCTTGCGAAGGGCTTCGCTGAGGCCCAGGTCGGGGGCCTCCTTCTAGGACGGCCCCCGACCTGAGGCCCGGCACGCAGCCTCCCTGAGGCTTCCGCCACCCCCGCCGCGGCCAAGCTTTCTCTCTGGGCGAAAGAGGCCTGCTCGCGGAAGGGAGCTCGGCTTCAGGCTTGCTTCGCGGAGGTAAGGCTGCGGTGCTCACTCGAGGTTTCCGGGCTAAGCGTTGAGAAGGCCTCCTTCTCCGTGGAGCGACGTGTGTGTGGACGTGGACGGGGATGGCATTCCACCCTGCCTTGTTTCGCACAGGGAGGTCGGGGGCCTGGACCTCAGCGGGTCCAACCCCCGGCGAGCCAGCCAACGGCTTCCCCGTGTAGGACGTGAGGCGCCGGCCCGGGAGAGGCCGGCCCCACAGCCCGGACCCTCGTGCCTCACGAAGCGCGCCCTTCATCTCTCCTCCCCGCTTCTCTGTTCGCACTCATCTTTCCCTGGGCGGACGTTTTCCCGGCAGCACCGTGTTGCACGGAACCCAGGGAGGAGCTGTCTCCTTCGGTTGCCAGGCCCGGGCGTGTGTCGACCTTGACACCGCGCAGCCCGCTGTCGCCCCGGAGGTGCTGGCGGCACCCGCAGGTCCCTGGAGTGGAGGCCCAAGGCGGCAGCGTGTGCACGTCTTCCTCCGCGTCTGAGAGAAGGCGTTGTGCGTTCGGGGAATGGCGAGGTGAAAGGGCCCCCTCCGGGAAGCGCCATCCAAGAGCTGAGGGTTGGGTGCCTTGCCCCGTGCTTCTAGGTGCCAGAGCCGCTTCTCTCTTCCCGGGACAGAGTGGGGCTTGCTGGGCCAATGCGTCGTCCTGAAGCAATCCCGTGGCAGGGGCTCGGCGCTTCCCCCTTCCGTTTCGGGCGAGCCTCCCAGCTCAGGGCGCCCCCAGAGAGTTTGGCCTGCAGGCCGGCGTCGCCGTCACGACCTCGCCGAGAGCCGGGTGTTCAGCTCGGTGCACTCCGAACGCGGGCTCCGGTGGGTTCGACTGAGGGCGGGCGCCCGGCTGAGGGAAGCGGCGCTGCTGTCAGAAGGCCTCCCGTGCCCTCACCACGAGTGTGTTTGCTCTGCCGTGGGTCCCGCGTCACGGGCGGGGCAGGAGCCGCTTCCGACGCCCTTGCGAAGGGCTTCGCTGAGGCCCAGGTCGGGGGCCTCCTTCTAGGACGGCCCCCGACCTGAGGCCCGGCACGCAGCCTCCCTGAGGCTTCCGCCACCCCCGCCGCGGCCAAGCTTTCTCTCTGGGCGAAAGAGGCCTGCTCGCGGAAGGGAGCTCGGCTTCAGGCTTGCTTCGCGGAGGTAAGGCTGCGGTGCTCACTCGAGGTTTCCGGGCTAAGCGTTGAGAAGGCCTCCTTCTCCGTGGAGCGACGTGTGTGTGGACGTGGACGGGGATGGCATTCCACCCTGCCTTGTTTCGCACAGGGAGGTCGGGGGCCTGGACCTCAGCGGGTCCAACCCCCGGCGAGCCAGCCAACGGCTTCCCCGTGTAGGACGTGAGGCGCCGGCCCGGGAGAGGCCGGCCCCACAGCCCGGACCCTCGTGCCTCACGAAGCGCGCCCTTCATCTCTCCTCCCCGCTTCTCTGTTCGCACTCATCTTTCCCTGGGCGGACGTTTTCCCGGCAGCACCGTGTTGCACGGAACCCAGGGAGGAGCTGTCTCCTTCGGTTGCCAGGCCCGGGCGTGTGTCGACCTTGACACCGCGCAGCCCGCTGTCGCCCCGGAGGTGCTGGCGGCACCCGCAGGTCCCTGGAGTGGAGGCCCAAGGCGGCAG